>NW_022989849.1:0-15000 GCF_902827175.1 Gymnodraco acuticeps
CTACATACTGATATACACCTGACATCAGCAGGAGAGGACTCTTAAAGTAGAGACACTACATACTGATACACCTGAACATCAGCAGGAGAGGACTCTTTAAAGTAGAGACACTACATACTGATATACACCTGAACATCAGCAGGAGAGGACTCTTTAAAGTAAGACACTACATACTGATATACACCTGAACATCAGCAGGAGAGGACTCTTTAAAGTAGAGACACTACATACTGATATACACCTGAACATCAGCAGGAGAGGACTCTTTAAAGTAGAGACACTACATACTGATATACACCTGAACATCCAGGAGAGGACTCTTTAAAGTAGAGACACTACATACTGATATACACCTGAACATCAGCAGGAGAGGACTCTTTAAAGTAGAGACACTACATACTGATATACACCTGAACATCAGCAGGAGAGGACTCTTTAAAGTAGAGACACTACATACTGATATACACCTGAACATCAGCAGGAGAGGACTCTTTAAAGTAGAGACACTACATACTGATATACACCAGCAGGAGAGGACTCTTTAAAGTAGAGACACTACATACTGATATACACCAGCAGGAGAGGACTCTTTAAAGTAGAGACACTACATACTGATATACACCACATCAAGGAGAGGACTCTTTAAAGTAGAGACACTACATACTGATTACACCTGCAACATCAGCAGGAGAGGACTCTTTAAGTAGAGACACTACATACTGATACATACCCTGAACATCAGCAGTTGAGGGACTCTTTAAAGTAGAGACACTACATACTGATATACATCCTGAACTCAGCAGGAGAGGACTCTTTAAAGTAGACACTACATACTGATATACCCTGAACATCAGCAGGAGAGGACTCTTTAAAGTAGAGACACTACAAACTGATATTACACCTGAACATCAGCAGGAGGACTCTTTAAAGTAGAGACACTACATACTGATATACACCTGAACATCACAGGAGAGGACTCTTTAAAGTAGAGACACTATATAACAATACTGATATTACACCCTAACATCAGCAGGAGAGGACTCTTTAAAGTAGAGACACTTACATACTGATATACACCTGAACATCAGCAGGAGAGGACTCTTTAAAGTAGAGGACACTACATACTGTATATATTGAACACCAGCAGGAGAGACCTCTTTAAGTAGATACACTACATACTGATATACACCTGAACATCAGCAGGAGAGGACTCTTTAAAGTAGAGGACACTACATACTGATATACACCTGAACATCAGCAGGAGGAGGACTCTTTAAAGTAGAGACACTACCTACTGATAACACCTGAACATCAGCAGGAGAGGACTCTTTAAAGTAGAGACACTACATACTGATAACACCTGAACACAGCAGGAGAGGACTCTTAAAGTAGAGACACTACATACTGAATATACACCTGCAACATCAGCAGGAGAGGACTCTTTAAAGTAGAGACACTACATACTGATATTACACCTGAACATCAGCAGGAGAGGACTCTTTAAAGTAGAGGACACTACATACTGATATACACCTGAACATCAGCAGGAGAGGACTCTTTAAAGTAGAGACACTACATACTGATATACACCTGAACATCAGCAGGAGAGGACTCTTTAAAGTAGAGGACACTACATACTGATATACCACCTGGACATCAGCGGAGAGGACTCTAAAGTAGAGACACTACATACTGATATACTGAACATCAGCAGGAGAGGGACTCTTTAAAGTAGAGACACTACATACTGATATACACCTGAAGACAGCAGGAGAGGAACTCTTTAAAGTAGAGACACTACATACTGATATACACCTGAACATCAGCAGGAGAGGACTCTTTAAAGTAGAGACACTACATACTGATATACACCTGAACATCAGCAGGAGAGGACTTCTTTAAAGTAGAGACACTACATACTGATATACACCTGAACATCAGCAGGAGAGGACTCTTTAAAGTAGAGACACTACATACTGATATACACCTGAACATCAGCAGGAGAGGACTCTTTTAAAGTAGAGACACTACATACTGATATACACCTGAACATCAGCAGGAGAGGACTCTTTAAGTAGAGACACTACATACTGATATACACCTGAACATCAGCAGGAGAGGACTCTTTAAAGTAGCGACAACTACATTACTGATATAACCTGAACATCAGCAGGAGAGGACTCTTAAAGTAGAGACACTACATACTGATATACACCTGAAACATCAGCAGGAGAGGACTCTTTAAAGTAGAGACACTACATACTGATATACACCTGAACAATCAGCAGGAGAGGACTCTTTAAAGTAGAGACACTACATACTGATATACCACCTGAACATCAGCAGGAGAGGACTCTTTAAAGTAGAGACACTACATACTGATATACACCTGAACATCAGCAGGAGAGGACTCTTTTAAAGTAGAGGACACTACATACTGATATACACCTGAACATCAGCAGGAGAGGACTCTTTAAAGTAGAGACCACTACATACTGATATACACCTGAACATCAGCAGGAGAGGACTCTTTTAATAAGTAGAGGACACTACATACTGATATACACCTGAACATCAGCAGGAGAGGACTCTTTAAAGTAGAGACACTACATACTGATATACACCTGAACATCAGCAGGAGAGGACTCTTTAAAGTAGAGACACTACATACTGATATACACCTGAACATCAGTAGGAGAGGACTCTTTAAAGTAGAGACACTACATACTGATATACACCTGAATTAGGCGTCTAAAGAGTGTTTAAATCTCCTTTTCATGGCTGGTAATAGCAGCACTTATCATTCCTTCAGCACATTCAGTTCAGTGACATTTGGACATGTTTGTACACTGAGACAGCAGCCAAACACAATGTTGCCATTCATGTTTCCATTTAAGATCACATTCCCACCTCTATACTTGATCCCTAATCATCACACAAATCTTCTTAATTCTTCCTTGCATGTGTCAAATGGTTCACCTGCAGCCAATAAGGAAGTTCAGTAATCAGCTGTTCAGATATTAATTATGATGATACAATGATAAGCAGCGACGGGGTTTCCCCTCAGGACTCTGGACTCCCTCTCTCTCTCCTCATAACAGCTTTTAATCAACGCTTGCTTTTGATTTTCAGTTCATTTTTTACTTTATTCCACCTAGAAACCCCTGAACCTACTGTTAAGAAACAAACAATATTTATTTTTTACGTGAGAAAAAGAGACAAAGTCCTCAAATGTTAAATGACTAAAAAGACACAATGGAACAAGAACACTGTTTCAGTAAAACTATCTATAATCGGCCATATTATTGATTAAAATCGGTATAATTAATATTATTATAAGGTTTAAAAAGGCATTCGGTGACAGGCTTTGTTTTTTAAAGGGAAATGGATTAAAACTAGTATTTTTGTGTCATATTTGTTAAAGATATAGTTCTAATCTTTAAGTAAAGTTCTTATTTTGTTCATTGCACACATTTAAAAACACTCCAAGTAGTAGGTTAGAAGGGTGCATTTTGAGAGGGGCTTTTTTATATTTAATTATTAAATGTATTTAATGCAACTGGTCCAAATTTCCTTCTAGATAGGCAAACAAGTAAAGAAAAGGGGACTTTTTGAATGTGATAGGGTTACACTTTGACCTGTGTGAGTGTGTGTGTGTGTGTGTGTGTGTGTGTGTGTGTGTGTGTGTGTGTGTGTGTGTGTGTGTGTGTCCTAGCATTACTATCATTGTGGGGACCAACATCTGTTTACACAGTCACGTGTGGGGACTCGCCTCCCTTATGGGGACATAATGAGGGGAATCATTAATTTTAGGGTGAAGACTTGGTTAGGGTTAGGCATGTGTTGGTTATGGTTAAGGTTAGGATAAGTCTCCAGGAAATGCATGTAAGTCAATGTAATGTCCCCTGAAGTGATGTATACATTGTGTGTGTGTGTGTGTGTGTGTGTGTGTGTGTGTGTGTGTGTGTGAGAAAAACAACAGAGAAGAGGTTAAACATTCCCTCGCTCAATCATTACACACCTGTTGTGTTACTGTATGAGTATCTACACGTGAAGAGGAGCAGGAACTGTTCAAGCTTGAACCAAAAATAGAGTTAGTCAATGTTTTACTGCAGGTCACATGACCTTACAAAGTTAGTCACGCAGTCTGGGAATTACATGTATCAGTTATGGGACTAATGTAAACAAAGGTTTTATAAAAAAGTCAATGATTAACACAACGTCAAGAGAGTTTAGATTGAGCTGCTGAGTCTGATAACTGCTTTACCTGCGCTAAAAATAATGGAAATGAACGACGTAAACAAGGAGAGAGCTTGTTGTTGTTGTTGTTGTTGTTGTTGTTGTGTCTTCACTGTGCAACTGATTTATAGCTAACCAGTGTCTGCAGGGTAACACATTAACTTTATTACAAGAGGAAACATTTGTCAGCAAAGAAAAGCATCCAAATAATAAATTAAGTACACGGCATGTGTATTTTTCAACTGCAAGGATGTTAGGATTATTTTATGATAAGTAGCGCTGCAGCGATGTGATATGTCGATTTCTTATTAATTCATTTCGGGGGGAAATTGGGTTTTGAGACATTTTAGGATACAATTAAATAACCGATAAATAAATTGAATACAAGTATTTACATAGGTAACAAAAGAGACGTTGCAATAAAAATAAATAAATATATTTTTTTAGAATTTCAAATATAATCGTCCACATGTTTTTGATATTAACGTGAGAGGTTAACGAGCAATGTTCGATACTAAATCAAATAAAAAGAGATATTTATACAAACACAATATGTTAATAATAAGTATGTGCGATAAAAATATATAAAATAAAACAAACATGGAGGAAAACTTGGACAAAGCTGTGGAAACTCAGTGAAAGAGTAATCCATGTTTTCACTAACAACCGGGGTCCAAATATCCAAACATAAAACAGAGAGAGTGTGTGTGCGAGAGTGTGTGTGTGTGTGTGTGTGTGTGTGTGTGAGTGTGTGTGTGTGTGTATTGTGAGGTCAAAGGTCACAGCTGCTTGAGGAGGAAGTACAAACACAGCGTTCTGAAAAATGACCCTCGCAGAGCTGCATCATGTGAGAGAGTCCTCTGAACACATTTCCTGTTTCTCTAGAAAGCCAAACGCAGAAAAACACAACATGAGTCACAGAGGACTCATTAACATGCTGTCTGTTTACAGAAAGAAAGGAACCCTTATGTCTCAAATGTTAAAAGGAGCACTCTCATGTTTGTCCACCAATATATGAAGCTACAGTCACAGCAACTGGTTAGCTTAGCTTAGCATACAGACTGGAAACTGCTAGCCATATTCCTTTAATATTGGACACTTATTTCTCCACTATTACAAATAAAAGGAATATTTAGAAATAGGCTTATTTACTTTTGCACTCTCATGCTTGTACACAAATATATGAAGCTACAGTCACAGCAACTGGTTAGCTTAGCTTAGCATAAAGACTTTAAACAGATGGAAACTGCTAGCCTGGCTCTGAACAAAGATAACAGCTGGACTTACGTAAAAAGCGTATTTTACTGATCATAAACACACTTTTCTACAAAAATATAACGGCATCATGAGCCAAACCTTAAATGTCTATCTTATTTAATACTAATATGGAGCTTGTTGTATTTATTTAGACTAGTGTAGGGGGTAACTAACAATTATTTGTATTATCAATTGATTAATTGACAAAAAATACACATATCAATAATATTGAAGGCATGTCAATTCAGTGATGTTTTTGCTTGTATATATATATATATATATATATATATATATTACTAATATTGTTGATATTATTTTTAATGTTTGTTATTATTATTGTTTATATTACCTTCTTTTGTAGGTATTTTTCACAAGGGAATTGTGTAATATATTATATTATCCCCTGTATACTAAATCGGTAGTATGTTATTTTGTTAAATGAATTCAATAAAAAAAAATCAATAATATAGATTAAAAGGAATACATGTTTTAGCTGTAGCTTTAAGCAACAACAACAAACATTATAAATATCAATGTGTCTATCCATCTTCTCCCGCTTATCCGTGGTCGGGTCTCGAAGGTAGCAGTTCCAGCAGAGAGCCCCAAACTTTCCTTTCCCCTCATCAACCAGCTCTGACTGGGGGGTTCCAAGGCGCTCCCAGGCCAGCGAAGAGATATAATCCCTCCACCTGGGGCCTGTACTACGAAGCTGGTTCAACATAACCTGGATATGTTTGAGTTAGCCGGTTGGCCTAATCCAAAACATACCCTCTCTCGCTAAACGGTCCTACGACGCTGGTTATCAAGTGGATCGCTCAAGCCAGCCGTGCCCTATATAGTTAGGTGCGCGTTCACATGAAAGGGGTGGTATCTGGAGCATTCGACCAATCACAAACATGGAGAAGCGTACTGACAGCGCAGCGTCATACTTCCTGAATTAAAAGTGAACTTTAATATTAGACATATGAAGAAGTTAAACTTTAAACATCCATGACTTAAACACTTGATCCAGGATCAAAGCCACAGAGCTGCACCTGCAAGGTGAATACAGCTGGTAACAGAACAAGTGTTTGAATGCGTACATTAACAGGTTTATGATATCACTGTCCCGTCTAAGACACGATCTGACTTTAATTACATTTGACTCGAGTGTTTCGTCAACTTAATGTGTTGCTTAAAATAATACTTCTGCATCCAGTATGTGACACTGTGAGTGTTGCATGGCCAGATACGGCTCAGCTGACTCAGATCAGGAGATATATGATACATTATGAAGTGATATGCCGCGGACTGTACTTAATGTTACTCTGATCCGTTATGTCGTGGCAGATATTTAAGTAAGCTTTCTTAACGCTAATGTTATAATAGTCAGATTGCTCTGAAGATGGAGGTGATATTCTATTAATGTTCACGTTCACACAGTCTGTGATTTTTGCCGGCCGTCTTTCCTGCGACGGCAGCTTTTCTGTATTTCCTTTCTCCTGTAATATGACTTGATCGCTTTAAACTCCGCACACTGAGCTCTGATTGGTCAGCAGGCAGTGCTTTCACTGAGTTGAGCTCTTAGCCTGCAACCTAACCTGCTCCGGGGCAGGTTAGCCGCTCAGCATAAGTTACCATGGAGATCTAGCCTGCTAAAAAGAGAACCAGCGTCGTAGGACCGGAAACCCCAAGTTTTCCCTGAAGGTAGCCGGCTAAGCAAACATCCTGCTTTGTAGTACAGGCCTCTGGTCCTAGGTCTACCCCTTGGTCTCTTCCCAGCTGGACGTGCCTGGAACACCTCCCAGGTGGCATCCTTACTAGGTGCCCGAACCACCTCAACTGGCTCCTTTCGACGCGAAATATCAATGTGTCAGGAATCAGTATCTTAAATCAGTGATTCTCAAATGGGGGTACGCGGACCCCTGGGGGTACGTTGGGGTACTGCAGGGGGTACGTGAGATTAAAAAAAAGGTTATTTAAAAAATACCATGCATGATTACAAAAATAATCATAGTACAATAAATTAAATAGACGCTGAGCGGAAAGCTAGTTGCAATATTATATTATAACGAATAGACATTGAAATGGAATCGTGGTTTAAACGTAGCAGCACTACAGCAGGGAACGTGGACAACGGAGAAAAAAAGAGAGCCAAAATTGAGCCAACAAAATGCCGTCAATATCAGGAGGCGTGCTTTGATGGGATTCACGTCCACAACACGCCCGAGGCATTGTGTTTTTTCTGTGGAGAGAAACCAGCCAACAGCTCGGTGAAACCAGCGCACCTCCAGAGGCATCTCAGCACCAAACACCTGTGTGTTGGTAAGCCACCGGAATGTTTCAAGAGAAACCTTGCTGAGTACAGATCCTCACAAGAGATGATGCGTAAAGCCTCCACAGCATCAGCCAAAGCACTGGAGGCATCGGATCTAAAACTCCTAAATAGTGTAATTGCAGTGTTATTACATGGTTTGTTTATAATTGCACATTATTTTCAGTTACAATGTTTTTTTAAAACCCTTTCATGCAATGTGGTCACTACATTAGAGACTGCTAATTGAATCCTGTTTTCTTGTGGGGTTTCGGATGGTATAGTTGCACATCAGTGGATTTTATTATAATATTTGTGTATTGTATTTTATTGTTTTTGCATAATATATAATTGTGTTCATTGGTTTGTTAAACATATATTACTTAAAAATCAGTTTCAACATTTTTTCTCCTGCATAAAGATGAAAATATCATTAGTTTGTTGTAATGCATGCATGAAGGAGTTAAGTCACACACTGAGGGAACATCACTATATTGTAATTATATTAGGGCTGTCAGTCGATTAAAATAGTTAATCGCGATTAATCGCACATTTTTGATCTGTTCTAAATGTACCTGAGAGGAATATTTTTCAAGTTTTTAATACTCTTATCAACATATGAGTGGACAAATATGCTTTATGCTAATGTTTATTATCATTTGAACAATGACAAATATTCTGATGAATATTAAACACAACAACCTCTGAACCTCTGTGTGTGTGTGTGTGTGTGTGTGGTGTGTGTGTGTGTGTGTGTGTGTGTGTGTGTGTGTGTGTGTGTGTGTGTGTGTGTGTGTGTGTGTGTGTGTGTGGATCGTTGGAGCTATGTGCAACTCAAGGCATATGCTCGAACGGGAGCTGCCTGGACGCTGCAATCATGTTGCGCACTATCCGTGCTGAGTGTGCTGACTTCTCGTCCAATGTCCCACTGTCTGGCTTCCTGCATAAAGTCAAGTGCTCGGCACAGTTGTGGCGAAATGTCGCTCCTCCGTTTTCATTTAAGCAGCTCCTTATATCTGTTAGCGCAGCTAGCTAGCACCAGATGCTAACAACAACAATGCACGTAAGGTCTCTCTCTCGCTCGGGCCACACATACACACACCCTCCCGGTCCTCCCAACAGCCAGTCGGTGCCTGCCGGTGAGCGTGGAAGTGTGGTCTGCAGCAAGCGGGCGGCAGGAGCGGGGCTGTCAGCATCAGCTTGTAGATGGTATTTTAAACTCGATGCGCTCTGAAACTACGGGGCGGCCGAGGAAAAAAATACACATGCGTTAATCGCGTTAAAATAATTAGTGGCGTTAATTTTTTTGCGTTAACGCGTTATTAACGCATTAACTTGACAGCCCTAATTTATATATATATATATATATATATATATAGGCTTTTCCTATCAAAAATGTTTGGGGTCGGTCAGGGGGTACTTGGCTGAGAAAAATGTTTCAAAGGGGGAACATTACTGAAAAAGGTTTGAGAGTCTTAAATCATGCAATATGTTTTTCATTCATACATGTTGACGACTGATTATATGTGAAACTATAATGGTTTTCAGCTCTTCCTGATCTCTGTCTGGTGTGACATGTTTCTAAACTCAGTCCAACACAGGAGCTGTTTTTTAGTCCGTATGACTTCTGTAGAAAAACACTCCACTGTAATGTAAACAAACCAAATACAAGGAGGAGGAGAGTACAACTGAAACTCTGATTCACACCACAGAACAACTGACTCACCACCTGAAGCCAAAACACATTATTTAACACCCAGAAACACTCGGGAGTCTCTTTCAAGTGACAGCCTGATTAGAGGAGGTACAATTGAAGATGAAGAAGAAACTCCCTGCGTATATCTGTGCAGAAACTACCTGCTCGGTGGTTTACAACAGGAAGCTTCAACAAAGTGAAGAATTGATCCGCTGCAGGAGGTATACTGTAGAAATGGAAACAGGAAGTCCTCGTTTTTGCAGTTTTGTTTTATCAGGAAGGTTCAAAAGGGCAGCGAGATATCAGCCTGTTTGGCTCAATAACACTGAAGGAAGTGAAGTGCTTTAAAGAGGCCATATAATGCTAATGTTCAGGTTCATATTGTTGTGTTGTGTGACTTTGATAACACGTGTTTCCACGCTTTAATCATCAAAAAGCTCTTTATTTTTCAGTTACTTTAATGAGTATAGGTCTGGGTCACCATTAAATAATATTTAGTTCCACAAAATGACAGAAAATAGAGGAATATGTCCAGCTTTGGCTCCCTAAGTCAATGTTTTTATTTGTGTATTTAACGGGGACAGCACCTATGAAAAATGCTTCGAAGTCACCCTAAAAACAACTTATAATATACAAAATGGTGTCTTTAAATATCTTATTTTGTCACTTCAAACCTCAAGATAGTCACCTAAATAAGATTTAAACATTCAAATAAAAGGCAAATCTCTCTTTAAGAGGCAGAAAAAAGCCTTTTGCATTTTATTTACTTAAACAAACAATCAATAATCCAAATGGTTGCTAAATTATTTTCCATTGACTTACCATTAGTCAACTCCCCATTGCACTGAGCCGTCATTTCCAACACAACACACACCCACAATGCATCACTCCTCTCTGCAGGTGCGACGGATAATTCATGTGTGCAGCAGCTGCCGCCGGGTGCCAGGTGTGTGTGTGTGTGTGTGTGTGTGTGTGTGTGTGTGTGTGTGTGTGTGTGTGTGTGTGTGTGTGTGTGTGTGTGTGTGTGTGTGTGTGTGTGTGTGTGTGTGTGTGTGTGTGTGTGTGTGAGCCCCACCCACACACACACAGTCCCACAGGTAGACACACCTGAGAGCCGGACAAACAGGAGAACTTCATAACTCTCGTCACACCTTTGAGAGAAACTGATTCATCGAGAGAAGCTACATGTGTTGTTAGGGAGTGTTCATATTATATATATTTGCTTATTTAGTCCCGTGTTTATCCACACTTGTACATATTTAAATCTAATCTAATGTATTTAAAAAAAAGATGTGGAAATGTTTTCACTTTAATGTTTACATAAATAATGATATGGTTGTTTCAAGTGTTTTACTGAATCAAAAAGGTATGCGTTGCTGCGTCTATAGATTGTTTTTATTCAATTTTTTAAGCTGTTTTGAGATTGTGAAGCACTTTGTGTTACCGTTGGTTGGTTGAATGATTGAGCAAATGCACGTTTTCGGCCCTTTAACAATCCAATGTTAAACCAGGTGAATGGCACAACACAATCAAGATGAAACACACTGTTAGGTCGTAATATAGGTCATTAAAGGACCATCAAAGGGCCTCTGCAGAGCCACACCTACTGACAGCAGGTCACACCTACTGACAGCAGGCCACACCTACTGACAGCAGGCCACACCTACTGACAGCAGGCCACACCTACTGACAGCAGGCCACACCTACCTCGTATAAAAGCAGATAAAGATACTGCGCTATAAATAACCCTAAAACAAGCTCGTGGACACAATGAATCACCGTGGGGATAATGCAGTGATGTAACAACACTTAAAAGTCCTTCTGGTAAACACAATAAGGACTCTAAAGTTCACTATATTGTCAGTATAGGAATATTTAAGGACGTTTTGAGAACCAAAATCACTTTAAGTCGCTACAAAACTAGTGAAAGGACATCTGAAACTCTCAGGGTGTATGCAGGAATCCTGAAGTCAAATGTAAGACCCTTTAAGACCCTTTCCATACATTTTAAGACCTCATCGCCACTTTGAGTTCTAACCGGTTACCTTGGCGACACACTTTACCTCACATTGACTATACAGTATTGATTGTCCTTCCTCCTTATCTTCCAACCATTTGGACGCAGACTTGCATTTCCCCATAACGATGTTGTTTAACAACCGGCGTAAACGGACCTTCGTGCTATCAAGCAGTGAGCGCGCGATGTCCTGTTCAGATGACGTCAAACCCAACGGGATGCCATCAATAAACTACACAGAATCACACTACACACCTACGCCATGATTACATTCAGGCAGACTGTAGAATACAACCTCTTTGGACCATTTATATACTTATTGAAAACAAGCTACAAAATGTAACCATGGAAAATGCCGTTTAATACTTTTTAATAGCCTTCATTTTCACTAAATTGATTTATCAACTTGTAATACTTTTTAAGACCCCGCGGACACCCTGACTCACCTATACTCAATATAAAGTAATAAAGTCAGGTGATAGGTGACTTTATGAGCATCATAGGGACATAAAAACACTATAATGTCACTGAAACAGAAGGAGAACTAAAGATTAAGAGAAACTCAATATGAACCAAATCAAACACTGTATAATAAAAGGTCAGCGAATCCTACAGGGACATGTGAAGAGACTTTAACACCATAATGTCACTAAACTAAGTTTGGACTATCAACAGTCACAATAAGGAGTCAATACAAAGTACATCGTATACGTAAGGTATCAAAACTCACTATAACAAGTACTAAAGTCACATTAAAAGTCACTTATTGGATATTCAGGGGTACAAAAACATCATGATGTCACTATTCAATAAGGTTTAGCCACACTGTAAGCCAATACATAAATATAATACAGGTATTTCAAGACAAATAAACACCATTAACTCAATTTGGAGATTGAAAAACACAATACAAGTCCCCATATGAGTACTATACTGATATTTCAGGAGATTTAAACAACAACAGTTTAGTATAAACTCAGTTTAGGTTAGCAAAGTCACCTTATAAGAAGCTAGAGGAGTACTAAAGGGTCATTTAAAGAGATAACACACCAGAAGTCACTATAGAGGCTTAAAATCATATAACCAACAGCATAAAGCCAGTTTAGAGTACTAAATCACATGTGAGGTAACTTTAGGAGCATTAAAGAGTTGTTTTTTACACCATGAATGTACTTTAAAGTTTACAACAAGCTTCTAAAGTCACTCTTTGTAAATGGTATGGACATTAGAACACAATTTGATTAAGTTAACTCATTTAAAGTTAAAAAGTCTCACATAAGTCACTATACATATCACCAAGCAGTTAGCATGAAGTCAGTTTACAGTACCAAAAACACATGTGACGTTACTTTAGGAGCTTTAAATAGTTATTTAGGGTTTTTTACACCATAAATGTACGTTAAATTGTAGCTGTAAAGTCACTCATGCATCTTTGAACACAATTAGATTCTGTTGACTAATTTAGAGTTAGAAGATCTCACATAAGTCAATATACATTAGGTAATATCACCAAACAGTTAGCTTGAAGTCAGTTTAGAGTACTAAAAACACATGTGGAGTAACTTTAGGAGCATTCAAGAGTTTTTTAAGGGTTTTTTGCACCACAGATAATCCCCTTTAATGGTTAAGGCTCCATAATTAGCTTTAAAAGCAACATTGAAGTGACTTCCCTCCCAACATGGAGACGGTGTATTTGAATGAAGAGGCCTGCAGGTTAGCCTATAAATCTAAATATCACGCAGAACAGCATCAGGTAAGCA
This sequence comes from Gymnodraco acuticeps, assembly GCF_902827175.1. Taxonomy (NCBI): domain Eukaryota; kingdom Metazoa; phylum Chordata; class Actinopteri; order Perciformes; family Bathydraconidae; genus Gymnodraco; species Gymnodraco acuticeps. The sequence goes on from NW_022989849.1 coordinate 13,263, forward strand.
CTGTGGAAACACTACGAGGCCTGTAGTTGCACAATGCTGCATTTACTTGTGACAATGCTCGGGAAATATGTAAAAACACACGTAACAACCCTTCAAAATACACCTTTCTGCTCACCTGCATACCAGGAACTTCCATGGTTACTTCGAAGTATGAACGCCCTTTTCCTCCTCCAGGTTTCTGTCTTCTTCTGTGTTCAGTCCTTCTGTATTTACACCTCCTCTCCGAGCTTTCTCACGCGCCCTCAGAATAAAATACACTCCAGAAAAAAAGTGGCAGGTTTAACTTCGAGCAGGAAGTGAGGGAACAATGTATCCGATGAGATAAAAAAAAAAGTTTGCAGTAGAAAGAGAAATGAACAAACACACACACACACTCACACACTGTGAGCCTGTAGCAACAAAAAGTGTTGAGCAAACGAGCAGAACGACGCGTTCAGGGGCGGAGCGACAGGGTGGGAAATGTCAGTTTCACAAATGAGGATCTCTACTGCCATCTTGTGTTCCTTTCTATCTATCTATCTATCTATCTAGCTATCTATCTATCTATCTATCTATCTATCTATCTATCTATCTATCTATCTATCTATCTATCTATCTATCTATCTATCTATATATCTATCTATCTATCTATCTATCTATATATCTATCTATCTATCTATCTATCCATCTATCTATCTATCTATCTATCTATCTATCTATCTATCTATCTATCTATCTATATATCTATCTATCTATCTATATATATATCTATCTATCTATCTATCTATCTATCTATCTATCTATCTATCTATCTATCTATCTATCTATCTCTATATATCCAATCTACACATTAATTAATGCACATTATTCAAATAAAGCTACCTCATTTAATATCTGCACAGTTTACCACTTTTTCGTGAAAATAAAACACATATTTTATTCCATATTTTTGTCATATACTGTACGTAGTTTTCTTGTATATTTACTGTAAATATTGACCTGGATGCTTTCACCAAATATTAACACAGTAGGATTTTTGTTAAATAATCATCAGTAATGTGGATGTACTGACTAAATCTGGTAAATTAAGAAAACATATTATCACTTTACTATTAAGCAGCATTTAAAACCACCAAAATATAGTTATGCCATATTTAAATATAAAAACGATGTCTAGGTTTTTATCACGATATCTAAATCATATTGATATATTGCCCATCTCTATGTCTCCCTATTAAAAATGTGTTGTTATTCTTTATTTATCACAAATTAATACATTTAGGAGCATTTTAATGTTGTGTTACATGCTTGGACACATTTTAATTAAACTAGTATAGTGCTGTATCATATCATTTAATATTATATTTTTCAAAGAAGTAGACATACTGTAAGGTTGTATATATTTAAACTACATGCAGCTCCCATATGTTTAATACAATTTATATACAGTAATTCAAAAATGTCTTTTAAAGAGAAAAAATACGTTTTAAAACAATATATAATGATACATTGTTTTACATTCTTGATCAAAAACAAAAATATGTGATATATATATATATTTAATGAGTGCACTGGCCCTTTAAGAATTAATCATTGTTTCCTACGTTACTAGAAAGGGAGCGTCAGATTACTTTCCTGTGATAACCATGTATAGTTTTAAAAAGACTGTTTTAAAGAGAAAACATTATATATAATAAAAGGAAATACAGCAATTTATATGGATCAATAAAAAAAATGTATTTGGCATTGTTTAATCGCC
>NW_022989849.1:20000-152276 GCF_902827175.1 Gymnodraco acuticeps
CACACACACAGTTAATTACAAACTTTAGATTTCCCCCAAAATGTTTTATTTAGATTCAACAATTTATTCAGGTGAAAAAAGCACGTAAAATATATCAAATGTCACTGTTTAGTATCATTCTGTCATTATTACTCATAGATAGAGTTGCGGCAATTTTAATGAGGTGTGGCAAAATGCATTCTGGGAAATGTAGGAAATCGATGTAGAAGTGAGACAAAGCATGTGGAAAAAATAAGCTTATCGATGCTTATACTTTCGTCGTTAAAGGTCCCATGTCATGCTCTTCTGGTTATCACGCCCCCCCCCCTTGTGTTATGAAGGTTTCTCTGCATGTAAACGGTCTGCAGTCTCAAACCCTCAAAGTGCACCCTGTAGCGAGTAAAACTCTAACACAGAGAAGACCTGTGTGTGCTGCCCCAGAACGCCTCGTTGGACATTTCTCTTTTTCCATTGTTTACTTCTTGGGTATAGTGACGTAACGTAACGGCTACGCAGATTGGTCCGTGGAGCCGTTTCGTTTGGACCAATCCGCGGACTTCCTCACACACACACACTCGGCGGGACGTTGCGAGGCTCGCTGCTGCTGCTGGCTCACTGGTGTGGGGTCAGCGAGACACCGCAGAACTCAGCCTGGGCACACACACAAACTCCCAGCCAGGCTGCGGGTGTGTGTGTGTTTCGGGCTGGGTTTCGATGTGTCTCGCAGATGGCCACTGGGCTCACAGGGAGGGGGGGGGGTGGGGCAGGAGCTCCAACAAGCCGTGTAGGACAGAGAGTGAATACACATCTATTCTAGTAGACCTCAACAATGGAATTATGATCAGTAGAAATGGCCATGACATGGGATCTGTTTAAGCTTCTTTTTTCTTCTACATCGATTTGATTTCCTACATTTCCCAGAATGCATTTTGCCAAACCTCATTAAAATTGCCGCAACTCTATCTATGAGTAGTAATGACAGAATGATTCTAAACAGTGACATTTGATATATTTTTGCAGAGCTTTTGGGGTTTTCTATGTGCTTTCTTTCAATAGTTTAAAAACACATTTACTGAAACAGTAGACACTATTTTCTTATTATAAACAACCATTTTCTGAAAAAGCGTGATTTCTCCCCTGCAGCTGGTGTCGATCATCACAGACGAGACTCCCATCGAGCAGCTGAGGAACAGATTGATGATCACGGGCCAAGGCTCTTCATCCTCCTCCTCTTCCTCCTCTTCCTCCCCTCAGCCGCCTCCCCCCCCACACACACGCAAACCCAAGATGGCGCTGCTGAAGGAGGTCTTTGGAAGAGGTGTGTTTTGTTTTTATCATCTATTATGTCCTCCCTTTCAAAAATGTTGATATATTTTTCAACTTTTACATTTCTAAATCGTAACCCTTCACTCCTCCAGGTTCAGTGTTTTGTTGGCTGCTTCCGCTCCACTCCAGCCCTCCGTCAGTCGGCGGCATAACGTACTCCGCCCTGCCCGACTACGATGTCTGAGGACGTGTGTGTGTGTGTGTGTGTGTGTGTGTGTGTGTGTGTGTGTGTGTGTGTGTGTGTGTGTGTGTGTGTGTGTGTGTGTGTGTGTGGGGGTGTGTGTGTGTGTGGGGGTGTGTGTGTGTGTGTGTGTGTGGGGGTGTGTGTGTTCGAGGGAGACAGTATTTATGCTAACAGACGATTTAACGGACACACTTTATACTCAAACATCACGCTCTCGATCAAAAGCTCCTACAGGACGATAACTTCCTCTCGGTTGTTGAACTGTAAGACTAGTTTGTTACTGAATTAATTAAGAGGTTATTTATGATTTTTAATAGTAGGTTATATCCAAGTTAAGCTTTAAAACTGTTACCAAGGATGCACTGATGAGGATTACTAAAAGCTGGGACCGATATCTGACGTTTTCCCATCTTTTAGTTAAAAACATTTTAAATTCATTTATTGCAATTAAAGCAGCAAAAATCAACAACCCTAGAACAAATGTTTTTTGGCCATACATTGTATTAATGGATCCATAATGGGTCATTTGTGTTACCGACGAACACCAAAAGACATTGATGTCACTTTATTTTCTATTATTATACATTTTTATGCTCAAACCGACTTCTTGAGCGGAAGATATTGATCATACGATGTCCAAAAGTCACATTTTAAGACAATATATATATAATGATCCACTACCAAAACTGTCCTCCGTTACATATTTAGAATTAATCCCAAAAATCTGATATAATAAATACAGATAACAACAAATAATAATTTCAAGTGATGCATTTGGGTTCAAATGTCCTCAAAGAGATACTTATTTATGTTTTTATGATGATTTTTTTTATTTTTCCTGTTTTTGTATTTAAACGTTTGACGTGCTAACTGAACTATAATGTGTTACACTTACAGATTAACAATACACACACACACACACACACACACACATACCATGTATACATCACTTCAGGGGACATTACATTGACTTACATGCATTTCCTGGAGACTTATCCTAACCTTAACCATAACCAACACATGCCTAACCATAATCCTAACCCTAACCCTAAACAGGTCTTCACCCTAAAATTAATGAGTCCCCTCATGGGGACCTCCATTTTGTCCCCATAAGGGAAGCCAGTCCCCACACGTGACTATGTAAACAGATTTCGGTCCCCACAAGGATGGTAATGCTAGGCCACACACACACACACACACACACACACAGTACTCAGTATTCTGCTAAATCTCAGTGAAGGGACGATGTTTAACTTATTTATTGTTTCTAACTATTCCGTGGAGTTTCTCTACCGACATGTGTGTGTTTTTATGTGACGGGTGAAGTTGCTTTTCCGCACTGAGGACATTTTTAAATGGTGTGTATGTCACTACAGTGTATAAATGAAAGGACTGCAGCAGAAAAGCAGCTTCACCACCATGTTTGTGTGTAAAAGTAACCTGTGTTTGAGTGAACTCTCACAAAATACATTCACAAATGTTACCAAACCATAACTGCCAGTAAGAAAACGGTGTTTCCTCCACCTTTTCCTCGAATGATGTGACTTAAAATCTGCCTTTTTTAAATTCTGTTTCTCACATGCTTCAACTAAAATCAAGATATGTCTGCTATATGCTGACGATGACTCTTAATCCGTTAATAAAAAACCTTTGAGAAGGCAGGGTTTTTAAACGCTGCGTTCACACTCTTGAGCAAGATGGCTAATATTTCAATAATCAGAACAGTTATGCATTATTTTACTGTAATATGGAAAAAACCTTATGAATCACAAATGTTTTATTATTGAATTGTACTCAAAATGTAGAGCTGGGAAATACTGCTAGTTACTATTAATAGGTTTATATTGTTAAAGAATTACTTAATTATACTTTAAAAGGCAGCAATCTTTTTATTTGGGAGGCTTTTATTGGCCATGATTCTCCGTTATCATTTTTCAGAGACACCAATAGGTGGAGATTTTTTATTTTGTATTCAGTGAACCTTAGATCAAATATAATATTAAGGTGATGTTGGTCAATATTTAGCTCATGGTGTGAATGCATGTTTTAAAACCCTCCAAAAAACTATAGTCCTTCAACTTCTAGCATCGTATTTCTGATTGTTTTCATAGTCTTCTAGGTATTTTAATGTGCTCTCCAAGGTTTGGTTTTCATCAAGCTGTACATATGAAGGTTCATATTTAATATCCATGATGTGCAATTCTCATGAAGGGAAAGTTACCGAAACTCATTGTTTGTGTGTTTTCTATCGCGATCTGTATAAAAAAACAATTTGAAATGTTTTTGTGCATATTCTTGAGGTGAAGTCGTACGATTTGTCTTACCTTTAGGATCAAAATGATGGAGGGGAAAAGCCTTTTCTGTAGATTCGTAATAACCTACAGTCCCACGTGATTCTCAAATCAAGCGCACCTCACCTTTAGTAAACACGTAGAAACATTTCAAAGTGTCCTTTTGCCCAGCTGTGTGTTTACTATCAGGTTACTGGCTTTCTTTGTTGGAAAAATGCAGTTGATCTGTTTTTTTGTATCAATGTTACTCAACAGGGTGCGCTTGTTTTGTTTAAATAAAACAAGCGCACCCTATTTTGCTGTTTTTCTTGACAGCGGGAAGGAATGTGTGGACAAACAAACGGGTCCTGAAATTAACACGTGGCCTCCAGCCGAACATTTTACATCTAGTTCTTCAGCTTGTTTTGCAATTCAAGAATGTCCAACTTTTGGGGAAAGAAAATTGCAATATATTCCCAATTTATATTACACTGGTTTGTAATTTCAAAGCCATTTGTATTTCTAATCTAACGCAAACATCAACCAAAGAAGTAATACAACATTATTTCAGATACTGTATGAAATATTAAACCAATTTAACTTGAAAGCTTCATATTTTAAGTGTTACAAGAAGCTGTTTTGACATTAATTAATATTCTTTTTGGTTGGCTGGTTGCCTCAGTAACGCCCGGCAAACAAAACCAACTAAGACTTTAATATCATCTGGCTTCATGATGAACACGTGTATTTATTGTTGCTCTCTTGAAACTGTGCCCTGTGTGTTATTCCTGACGACATGCTGCTCGTTCAACTGGAAGTAAAACGGATGTCTTTTAAACTTCACTGGCTGCTTATGTCTTTTTTTTCATGTGTTTCTTTTGTGAAAGATATTATATTTATTCATAAACAAGCATAATATCTGACCACCGCTCCAAACAAATGGGGGGCAGAGTTTCCTCTCAACTGAGTCCTTGAGGGCTATATTTTCCATTTTCATAAAAGCATAACAGGGCCTCTTTAAACGAGTAATGCAGTGCTTCTCAAAGTGTGGTGGTCCGTGAGCGCCCCCTAGTGAGTATATTGGTAACATTTCACATTTGAAATTAATTAATCAATTGAAGTTCTCCGCACTCTCGCGGGAATATCTCCGCAATGGAACAAGGTTAAGTTTCACTGTCGATTGCATGATATAGCTCAGATAAACACCTTCATCACACATGTTGCCACTTGTTTGTACCATTTTCAGGCGATTTGTAATCTGTTCTAGAAAAACGATGTGGTTTTTGATATTTGTGGAGTTAGGTGGTCCGCGAGTGTTTTTTTATTGGTTAAGTGGTCCTTGGTATGAAAAAGTTTGAGAAACACTGGAGTAATGTAATGTCGACATGCTCCCACAAAATATGGGGCAGCATTTCTGTACTGGGTAAGGTAACATAATACTTTGAATTTAAATAAAACACTTTTCATCACAAAAGGATCATTTACAAGCTGCTTAACTGAACATAAAGTACTTCAAATTTGCCAACATTAAGGTAATGCACACATTAATGCATCAATAATCCAATAATATATATGTGGAAACCAGCCTCTCTGAACAACGACGACTTGTTCTTTAAACGTTTGTGACGCCTATACCTGTGTGACTTATGTAACATTTGACATAAGTGTTTTCTGCTATGACTCACACAAGTACGTGTGTAAAAATCTGACATAACCTGACTAACAGGAAATGGTGTCTGCTTGTGCTCAGTTTGTCATGTGACAGCGGTGATGTTTGACAACCATTACAAAGCATCCTGAGGGAACCTTTTACACTGAGTATTACAGTACAGAGGTCACAGCTTGAAACTAACAACATCTCTTGTGTGTGGGTTTGTAAAGTCAGGTCGTGCTCCACCTACAAATAGTTTTCTATAGTTTGAATCGTGAGAAGTCATCTATTTTGGTAAAGGTAAGGCATGGTAACAGACTTTTAGTATTTTTCTTAAATAACATAGGTTAGAAATGGGGTTAATAATTGAAGAGGAGATTTCTTATGCTCAATTTCAGGTGTATATCAGTATGTAGTGTCTCTACTTTAAAGAGTCCTCTCCTGCTGATGTTCAGGTGTATATCAGTATGTAGTGTCTCTACTTTAAAGAGTGCTCTCCTGCTGATGTTCAGGTGTATATCAGTATGTAGTGTCTCTACTTTAAAGAGTCCTCTCCTGCTGATGTTCAGGTGTATATCAGTATGTAGTGTCTCTACTTTAAAGAGTCCTCTCCTGCTGATGTTCAGGTGTATATCAGTATGTAGTGTCTCTACTTTAAAGAGTCCTCTCCTGCTGATGTTCAGGTGTATATCAGTATGTAGTGACTCTACTTTAAAGAGTCCTCTCCTGCTGATGTTCAGGTGTATATCAGTATGTAGTGTCTCTACTTTAAAGAGTCCTCTCCTGCTGATGTTCAGGTGTATATCAGTATGTAGAGTCTCTACTTTAAAGAGTCCTCTCCTGCTGATGTTCAGGTGTATATCAGTATGTAGTGTCTCTACTTTAAAGAGTCCTCTCCTGCTGATGTTCAGGTGTATATCAGTATGTAGTGTCTCTACTTTAAAGAGTCCTCTCCTGCTGATGTTCAAGTGTATTTCAGTATGTAGTGTCTCTACTTTAAAGAGTCCTCTCCTGCTGATGTTCAGGTGTATATCAGTATGTAGTGTCTCTACTTTAAAGAGTCCTCTCCTGCTGATGTTCAGGTGTATATCAGTATGTAGTGTCTCTACTTTAAAGAGTCCTCTCCTGCTGATGTTCAGGTGTATTTCAGTATGTAGTGTCTCTACTTTAAAGAGTCCTCTCCTGCTGATGTTCAGGTGTATATCAGTATGTAGTCTCTCTACTTTAAAGAGTCCTCTCCTGCTGATGTTCAGGTGTATATCAGTATGTAGTGTCTGTATACTTTAAAGAGTCCTATCCTGCTGATGTTCAGGTGTATATCAGTATGTAGTGTCTCTACTTTAAAGAGTCCTCTCCTGCTGATGTTCAGGTGTATATCAGTATGTAGTGTCTCTACTTTAAAGAGTCCTCTCCTGCTGATGTTCAGGTGTATATCAGTATGTAGTGTCTCTATTTTAAAGAGTCCTCTCCTGCTGATGTTCAGGTGTATATCAGTATGTAGTGTCTCTATTTTAAAGAGTCCTCTCCTGCTGATGTTCAGGTGTATATCAGTATGTAGTGTCTCTACTTTAAAGAGTCCTCTCCTGCTGATGTTCAGGTGTATATCAGTATGTAGTGTCTCTATTTTAAAGAGTCCTCTCCTGCTGGTGTTCAGGTGTATATCAGTATGTAGTGTCTCTACTTTAAACAGTCCTCTCCTGCTGATGTTCAGGTGTATATCAGTATGTAGTGTCTCTACTTTAAAGAGTCCTCTCCTGCTGATGTTCAGGTGTATATCAGTATGTAGTGTCTCTACTTTAAAGAGTCCTCTCCAGCTGATGTTCAGGTGTATATCAGTATGTAGTGTCTCTACTTTAAAGAGTCCTCTCCTGCTGACAACCACTTAGAGATGTCCCGCCCCTTAGCCTATCATGTAGGATCACTAGCATATAGAAGTGTGAATGTTACGTAGTGATGTCACTATCTTCTGGAAGTAAACAAAGGAGTCCAATGGAGGTATTTGTTCTTTAATTGTTTTCTCACTTAATTTATGCAGTTTTTTCATTTTGAGGTCATTCTGTACATTAGAATCATCTCATAGTTAAACACAATACAGTTAAGACACAATGCAATACGAAATAAAGCTTTCTGAATTAGCATAATCAACAAAGTCTTAACGGTATAACTTTCTTTTATGTTATGTTTTTGTTCAGTTTAAATTAATTGAGGTTACTAATTTTTGCATTTGGTTTATATTATATAGAGACATAAAACACATTGCGAATAAAATCGATGGCAGCAAAACCTTCTGAAAAACACTATAAGGCTACGTCCACAGCAGCTTTTCAAAAATCTTGAAAATCTTGGAGCTGGGCGTGTCTGAAAGCTTGGGGATTTTTTGCGAGCAACGCGACCAACAACCAATCACATGAATCTCCCGCCCCCGACATACAAAGCAAAAAACCCCGGGGATTTTAGCGAGCAATATATATATATATATAAACTCCCCAAACAGGCGAAAACCTACCAGTTTCACCCACTGTCTCTGCCACCTCCCTCCATGCCTGGTTCCTCCGGTTTGTATCCCGTTAATAGTTCTGGTCGTAAAGAACCGGGTGATTTGCTACCGTAATTTCTCGTTTGGAATATGAGGAAATGAACTGCGGTCTGGTTCTCCCTGCTTACACGCGGTTTGATTGGCTAGCGCTTCTACTGTCAGATTTGCATAAACGTGATTTGATTGGCTGACGCTTCCAGCTCAGCTTCAAAAGTTGAACATTGCTCAACTGGAAGATTCGTCTAAAGCTGCTGTGTGGACGTACCGTAACGGTGTGTCCACACAGCAGCTTTGACCAAATCTTGAAAATCCTGGAGCTGGGCGTGTCTGACAGCTTGGGGATTTCGCGACCAACAACCAATCACATGAATATCACATGAATATCCCGCCCCCGACATACAAAGCAAAAAAACCCGGTTCTTCTACACCAGGCATCCTCAAAGTCCGGACTCCGGTCCGGATCCGGACCGAACCACAACTGTCTCTGGACTCTGAGCAAATTATACTTTTCATATGTATTATCTGTATTATCTGTGTTATCTGCGAGACATCGCCACAACGCAACGAGTCAAAATGATCCGCTATGTCCATAGACTGCAAACAGCGCTCATGTCCTGTTCCACTGTCTGTGTGTGTCTGTCAACGCATTGGTCCAATCACATTCAGCATCCAGTCAGCGTTTCCCCCCCCCAAACAATCTGCGAATCAGAGGCACAGTAGGGCGGGTCTTCGCGGAATGCGAGTGGGAAAAATGTGTGTGTCTCTTTCAACCTGTCTGAGTCAGAGCGAGAGTTTAAAAAAAAAAAATTCAGAGCGAGAGTTAACAGCTCATCTAGTTCCATCTGTACTGTAGCTAGTAGCCTAGTTTCACCTACCGGGGTGGCAACTGACACCCTAAAAATAGGCCTTGCCACCCCAGCTGCCACCCCAGTTGGCAGCTTTGTTTTGAAAGAAAAGTTGTGGCTCATCGGACATTTATGAGAGAAAGTCTCTAATGTCCGAGTGCAAATGAATGCAGCACAAGATGCACGTCATGTAACCCCTCCCCCGGTCCTGGCGCGAGCCTGGACATACGATTGGTGGCGATTTCATTTTGAACTGGACGGCGCAAAACGAGAAGCATTCGGACCCAAGCGCTGAAGGAATGAGGTATTTGCGGTCTGACAGAGAAGAGACTGTCAGTGTGGCTGTACTCAGCATTGAATCAAAACGCACTAAAGCTGTTGATCTTAAATCGTTTGTGAGGCGTTTTGCTGAACAAGATGGTAATCGCCCATTCAGCTGTAATAGACATGTCAACTTGATGCTCTGCTCACGGATGAGCATACAAAACTGTTAAGATGATGACCTTACGTGTGTAAATATATTGTTTTCTTTGAGGGGGTCTGCCCCCAAAAAACTGTTTTAAGTCCTGAGAAAGTCAAATAAGACGGTGTGTAAAACTACACTGCCCAGCCAAAAAAAAGTAACCACTTTGATTTAACTAGGCCAGTAGGTAAGGACTTACCACTGGATAATAACTGAGTATAAAATAATGCATGACTGAAGTGATGGAGACCATGTTGAAGGCAAACAAAAAGAGGAAATAACAGGTCAAATCAAGCAAATCCCCCTCTCAGATTCCACAGCAACCAGAAGAACATAAATACTGGCTGGTGATTTGATTAATCAGCTTTGTGATGGAATAAAAAATGCACAGTGCATTTCCTTAGCTGTGGGTGAGTCCACTGACACCACTGACAATGCTCAGTTGCTGGTGTTTGTGAGTTTTTATGATGAGGCAAAGGGGGAGTTTGTTGAAGATGTGTTTTGGCCTGACGAACCCCAGTGGACACACAAGGGGGCAAGACATTTATAAAGCAATAATGGGAATGCTGAATGAAAGAGGGTGCAGCTGCCTTTATTCATAACTGTGCAGCTCTTACACTGCGACTCTGAGGGGTCAAGCACAGACACAATAACAATGAAAACGGCTGCATACAGATTATTTTTGTTTTTGCAACCTCGTGTTAAGAATCTTGTTGCAATTGTTTAAAAGTTTGAATGACCGTAATAAACGGACCTTTGTCTTATTGAAACATTTATTTTGGACCTTTAAGATTTGTATTTGAGTACCCCTGTTCTACACTATTGTCAAATAGGAAGGGCTATGATGAACATTTATTTTTTGAACATTTTGAACATTTATGAGATTAATGTTTATGGTGCTATTTTATGCTACATTCCATGCTGGCTAATAATACTGTCTATGCTTGCTAGCAACGAAGTAAACTAGCAACGAAGTAAACTGGATATAAAATCCCCAAACAAGCGAAAACCTACCAGTTTCACCCACTGCCTCTGCCACCTCCCTCCATGCCTGGTTCCTCCGGTTTGTATCCCGGTAAGTAAATAGGGACTGGTCATAAAGAACCGGGTGATTTGCTACCGCAATAACTAAGTTCTCCTCCATTTTTGTGGAATATAGAAATGAACTGCGGGTCTCGTTCTCCCAGCTTGCACGCGGTTTGATTGGCTAGCGCTTGAACTGTCAGATTTGCATAAACGGATCTGATTGGCTGTCGCTTCCAGCTCAGCCTCAAAAGTTGAACATTGTTCAACTTTGGAATCCTGAACATCCTGGAAATCCTGGAAATCTTCGCCTCGCCCCCCCACAATGCAGTTCGGCGACAAGCGAGGGAAAGTGACGTCATCCCCATTCAAAGTCAATGGGCGGAGACGCGCTGGAAGCGGTGGACAAATCGCCAAAAGCTGCTGTGTGGACGGGCCGTTACGGTACGTCCACACTGCAGCTTTAAACACATCTTCAACCGCTTCCAACGCTTCTCTGCCCATTGACTTTGAATGGGGATGACGTCACTTTGCCTCGCTTGTCGCCGAACTGCATTGTGGGGGAGCGAAGCGAAGATTTCCAGTATTTTCAGGATTCAAAAGTTGAGCAATGTTCTACTTTTGAAGCTGAGCTGGAAGCGTCAGCCAATCAAATCCCGTCAGCCAATCAAATCCCGTATATATAAAAAATACAATACACTTCAAATATGTAAATATAATATCAGTAAAAACACTACATTTACACAGCTATGGTTTGCATTCACCCAGATTTTGCTTCGAAGGATTTTAATACCTGTAATTAATTTGATTTCCTTTGGTGAAAGTAGATAGTCCTTAATTCAGATTGTCAAATTCGGAGCATTAATGTCATCTTCAGGTGAAGTTAGGAATAAAAGCTCATGAAGTGTTGTTTGCTCAAAAGAGGCTGACCTTAAGGTTTTACATTTGAGCGGTACCTACAAATATTCAGGCTTAATTTACAGGGGTTGCTCGGGTTGTGAGTCCCAGTTGAACACTTCTGACGAGGCGTAGAGTTATGTCTGATGGCAGCCCTTTTCTCACCAGCTCGTCTTTAATCTGTAGAAGAAAAGTGAAATAAGTGCGAGATGTAAAAAGATATTATGACAATGATGAATGATGACATCATTGTTCTGTAAAGTGAGAATACTCGACCCAGTCTCGCAAAATAACATGTAATAGCTACGTTGGTCGACAGGGCAAAACGTAGTATATTCACAAATAACCCTCTCAGGACGTGACAACAAAAACATGGAGCTCAAATAATCTTCGTAATATCTATCAAACTATGGATCCTACACATCCACTGGACGTGGATTCTAAAAGCACAATATAAACTTGTATAAAGAAAGGTAATCAAAATATAAAGAAAGGTAATCAAAAAGCATTTTAATGGCCAAACTATCCTACAATTTAGGATTTTCCACTAAAAATAAATTGGGTGTCCGCCATGTTTTTTTTTTTCTCACGCAAGGAAAGTTTGAGATCACGTGACCTGGACACTAGAAATGAATAGGACAACATATTGTAGCCATGTCACGTCTTGAGAGGGTTATACAGGCCACCTGTAACTAGATGTTGGATCTCAGTGGAGCATGTGGGATAGAAGAGAGCAAGCTGGTTACAACGATGACGAGATGCACGGGGCCAGTAAAAATTGCGAGAGGACACATGAACAGGAATGGAGAATATACACATTTCTTAGCAAGAGGGGACAAAAAGCACCAGAGATACTCAGCACAGTTCAAGTAGGATTTGCCTCCCTCGTGACTCCAACAGGACTCCTTTGTCTTTGTCATTCTTCGTCTGTCTGGCGCTGAAGCTAACGCTTCAGGAAAGTGCTGCCTAAAATGGACACCAGTCCTGATTGCGTGTCACAGCTGTGGGGCCACGCCCCTTTAATTAGTTAACTCTATGCAGCTGATGGGCGCCAATTGAAACTGGCTCACTCCTGAGTTCTTAAAGGTGGGGTAGGTAATTCTGGAGAAACTAGCTCGAGTGCGCTAGAATTTGAAAATACACAGCCGGAACAAATCTGCCACTTCCTTACAGAGCCCCTCCTCCAACACACACGAACGCACACATGACCAATGAGGGCACGAGATAAGTTTGTGCCCAGATGGAAGGCTGACAGGCAGGTAGCCCATCCAGTTACTTTAGCCGGGCCGGCTCAGATGATTGGTCGTGCTTTTTACAGTGCTACGGCTTCTACAGATGACATTTCTTTATGGATGTTTTGTCAAAGCACTTCAGATATTCATTGCTATCGGGATGTTAAGAGCATTCCATGGAATATAACAAGTGTATCTCGAGCCGGTTTCTCAAACGTACCTACCCCACCTTTAATGAACTTTTTAGTGACCATTTTTTACAATTGCATTAACCTTAGGTAATAAAGTTATGAGGTTAACCCTAATACAGTTACCCCTAGTCAATAAAGCCCTTTACATTTTGTAACATTTTATTTATAAAATCGTTGAGTGTTTCAGGGTATTCTCTGAACACCTGAAAGCGCTGACGGTTCACCACTGGATTTTGGAAAAATAGGCTGAAGAAACATTAGGAACATTTAAATTGATGCTTTGACAGAGCTTATTTCTGAGAGGCTGACCTGTTGTATGATGGTACTCCTGATGAAGTCTTCAGACAGTGGAGACGCAGAGGAAATGTTGATTCTCATAGCTACAACACCTAGAAGAACAGTGACTTGACATTACAATGCAGGCCAGAAGAGTGCTGAAACACTGCGATGCACAGAGAACCTCAACTGCGATTGTTCTTATTTAACTATGTGCATTAAGAGATACAGAGGTGGACCAAATTGTATTTGTACTGCAATTTGGTTTTCCATTTACCATCCTGCAGTTTTGTATGCAAAACATAGTTTAAAACGTCACCATTTGTTGTACCAGTCAACAAAACTATGACGAAAAATGTTCGTCAACCACCTTTTCTACATGACTAAGACGAGACGATGAGGAGCTAAAAATACATTTTTTTAAATAAAAACTATGACGAAATGTATATTTTGTTATCGATTAAAACGTAATGATTTTTCATCGACTAAAACCGGACTAAAACGTTTTGAGTTGTCGTCGACTAAAACTAGACTAAAACTATGAACGATAAAAAGGACTAAAATGTGATTAAAACTAATAACCATTTTCGTCTAAAGATTAAGACTAAGACTAAAATAAGTACCACAATTAACACTGTGTCGTACTCACCTTGTTTTGAGACTCCAGTTACTGGTGGTGTTGTTGATGGAACGGCTGTGGTTATTGTTGGCTCTGTAAGGCGGAATGGAGAATACAAGAAAGATTACCAAGGAAAATAGAAATGGAAGTTAAAAGTAGAAGCTAAGACAGTTTGACTCACCATTTCCAACAGTCACAATGACACATCGGAGCTCAGACTGATATTTGGTGGTTGAACTGTGGAAACATATCAATACGTTAAGTCATTTACCAAACGGTGACAGAAATCTTTAGCACCAAGTAATATATTCAATTAAATACATAAACCTGCCGCCTGCAGTCCATTTCCCATTATCTTTTAGGAACTTAAAAACTAAATGAATCCCCAAACTCCTTTCTTATCTTTTATATTTATACTGACAGACCTAAACACCTTTGCCTTCAGTTAAAAGCTTTCCTTATACGTTTCTATAGGCTAATGTTCAGCCGATCAAGTGACTGACTTCGTGATTGATTGGATGACAAAACAGATGGGATGGCTTTCTCCGTCTTCTTCTTGAGACGGCGTCCATCTCAGGAGGAACCGTCCTGCTCCTAATGAACTCTTGTTCATGTTGTACGGCCCGCTGAACAGCAGCTCAAGCGTCCTTTAAAAAACAGAAGAAGAGTTCAATGTTATCAATTCTAATTCTAGAGCATTATTGTAGCAACAAAAACTTTTTTTATATAAATATATAGTGAAGTAACGACCGAAGCTGCTCTCCATGTGTGTTTGGTAATCCAAGTTCCTGACTTAACTTTATTTTAAATGCAGTTTTTCATGCCTTCATTGCAGTTGTTCTACGGTAAGCTGATTTTACATTAAGTGGTCGAAGCAGTATATGCCTTTAAAAGTCTGAGCTTGTAAAACTACTGAAACAACATGGTGCTTATGCACAATTTACTCTAGGGCCCTGAATGCATTACCCACTGTGTGTAAAAATATTAGCACCATACAGTTGGTTGGTTCAGTTAAACTTTCACTCTTGTCAAACCTGTCTTGGGCGTTTAAATTACACAAGACGACATATCAGATTCTTTGTGCACCTGAAAATCTTTAGAGAATGATTACAATTTGTCCCCGCCCTATTGACTGTGGCTAAAAGTATTTTTCATCTAACCAGAGAATGTCCTATGTCATTAACCTTTGGTATTTTGTTATGTAAGTTCTTTACATTTAGTTGTATGTTAGACTTACGTGGAGACATTAGCCTCTGCATTGACGCTGATAGAAAGGGTCTGATTGACAGGGGTGTACAGTTGAGCTTTGTTGGCTGGAGTTGGAGTCAGGAACCTGGGCAGATAGAGTCCCTCTGTGCAGGAGGGCACTGCGGGGTCCACTGGAAAAATAAAGAAACGTTTTTAAGGACGGCAATACCTTTAGGGTCGTCAAGGCATCAGTTGTTCCGACACTTTAAAATATCTTGCATGCTGTTTGATTGCCATAACCTTTTGTCAAATCTAGACCCATTTTAACTCTTTGAGAACTGATTCCTTTTTTTGTTAAAAGCATAAATTGGAAGAATAAAACAAATTCAAATCGTATCCATCGCTAGCTAGCTGAGGAATCATCCAATCGATCATGTTCGTTATGACTTTGACAATTTACTCTCAAATAACCAGTGACGTGCGGTGAGGTTCATGGCTGGTGAGGCACTGACTCTTTCAGAGTCAGATTTACAAATATTATTTTTTGACCTTAATCGAAATGTTCGGTTATTTTCAAAAGCTTTTTTAGTTTAACAGACCGTTCAACAAAAGGTTACCCACAATCTAAATATTGGATTGTTCTTTCTTAGTAAGATCCCATGTTCATTACAATTGTGGTCTTACCTTGACTTGAAGATGAAGTCCATGCTATCCTTCTGGACAACAATCTCTATTACTTTTTTGTAAAAGTCCTCCTTGTCTTCCTCTAGTTTCAAAAGTCTAGTTTGTTGTTTGCGTCTGGTCTACCGTCCCTGCGTAGAATAACAGTAGCAACAAGAACATGTGGGCTCACTTGCGCCCCCTTCAGTGCGGCAGAGGTTATGGCTGCCTCTCCTGGTGCTTTTTTCATTGCCGTTGTATGATGAGACCAGCGAGCCTAAATATCATATATACGTGAAATAAGTTATTTAGAGACTATGGATGGCGAGGATAAATGTAATAAAGGGATCTACAAACATTACATTGGTGACATACAGTGAGATGGTGCAGGCATGCGCTTAGGGCCCGCTTTCCAGCCAGTTTCTGTGGGGTGACGCTTTCTGAGGTGAGGCAGAGCTCATCTGTGCCTCACCTCACCCCACAGCAACTGGCTTGAGCGCGCTCACAAAATAAGTGCCCGCGCTACATTAGTGCCCGCGCTACAGCCAGTTACCACAGTAACTGGCTTACGAGAGGCAGAGCTCGTCCCTGCCTCACTCCTCTTCGCTCCCTTGTAGGAGTTGTAGCGGAGCTCGGCCAATTAGCTGATTTTGACTATAAAAAGCGATTGGAATCAAACAGAAATCACACTTACAACACAGATCAGTGGAGACATGTTATTATTA
Source organism: Gymnodraco acuticeps (assembly GCF_902827175.1). NCBI lineage: Eukaryota > Metazoa > Chordata > Actinopteri > Perciformes > Bathydraconidae > Gymnodraco > Gymnodraco acuticeps. The sequence goes on from NW_022989849.1 coordinate 36,066, forward strand.
TTAGGGCCCGAGCACGAAGCGCTAGGACCCAACGGCGTCCTAGCACGAAGTTCCACCAATAACTATTGTTATTGGTGGAATTATTTTTTTTATGCTGGCGTTTCCTGTTTTTGAGGCCTTTAGGACGCTGAAAAAGTTGTATAATTTTGCACAGATTCCAGAATCGGTGAAAACTACAATATTCTGGACTCAATTTGTTCACATTGTTCAACATGCTCTCTAGCGCCACCTATGGCCATTTTCGTTTTTGGAAAGATGTACAAAGTCGCACCGTAACTCCAAATGACCTGACATTTTTCACACTTACTCGGGTGGACCTGCTCTACATATAATGTCCAAGTACCCGTAAGCTCCGCCTTTTTTTTAAATTAGCATAATTTTAAAAACAGTTAATTATTCACTTAAATTTCAAATTTTGGTTTTTCAACACCAAACTCAGTATACAGTATCGCCGGAGGGTCAGACACATTATCGTAGGAAATGAGCATGTTCAGTCGATAAATGTGGCCGTCATTACTCTAAACGTGTTCGCAAAAAGGCGGGGTTTAGATAGAAATGCTCATAACTCATCAACAATGTACCAAAAAAACACACATTTTGGTGGTAAGGTTCAGTCTGTATTGGGGAATAAGCACAAAAAGTAATTTACATTTTGGACTATAGGGGGCGCCAAAAACATGACAAATGTATAACTCATGAACTGATGGACGAAATATATATATTTTTTTTAGACATACTCTGGGGATGAGTATGGACTTATATTTAAAGTATCACAACGAATGACAAATGTGGGCGTGGCCTGTACTTTTTTTTTCATGACGATGAGCTAAAATGTGTTTCGGTACGCAAAAATTGGTACACGCGTCACAGCCCACGTCTTTTTCAAGAATGTAAAAAAATAACTTAATGTTTCAAAACAACTGCTCACTAGCGCCCCCTATTGTGTGGTAGTCACATATAGTTTCTCAGAACTTCACGAATTTTAGCACAGACATTCCTCATGGAATTGCGGACACATTTGTACATACATTCCATTAGCCCCGCCCCCCAAAAAGTCGGCCATTTTGAAATATGTGCGTTTTTCAGCCATTTTAAGCACATTCTTGCACACTCCTCCTAGGGGAATGATAGGAACAATTCCAATCCAGGACACGTTCAGCCCCTATCCAATATGATACTTAATTCAGAAGAACATTTTTGATAGCTCAATCGTGGAGGTCGTAAGCTAACAGCGAATACACCATTTTTGACGATTTACATGTCGCAAATTACTCCAAACTACTCGGATATAGTTAATTCGATATTCACGAAACGCTGTATACATATTGCTATTATGATTGCACACATATTTCAAATTGCCTTCCATTAGCCCCGCCCCCCAGAAAGTCGGCCATATTGAAAAATGTGCGGTTTTCAACCATTTTACGCACGTTCTTGCAAACTCCTCCTAGGGGAATGATCGGAAAAAATCCAATCCAGGACAAGTTCAGCCCATTTCCAATGTGATGCTAAATTGCGAAGCAATAGTTGATCGCTCAAACGAGGACTTCGTAAGCGAACGGAGAACTTTCCATTTTTGACGATTTACATGTCACAAATGACTCCAAATGACTCCAAACTACTCGCGTATACTTTTTCCAATATTCACGAAACGCTGTATACATATTGCTATTATGATTGCACACATATTTCAAATTGCCTTCCATTAGCCCCGCCCCCCAGGAAGTCGGCCATTTTGAAAAATGTGCGGTTTTCAGCAATTTTACGCACGTTCTTGCGAACTCCTCCTAGGGGAATGATCGGAAAAATTCCAATGCAGGACAGGTTTAGCCCCTATCCAATATGATACTTAATTGAGGAGCACATTTTTGAAAAATTACTCGTGGAGGTCGTAAGCTAACAGCGAATACATCATTTTTGACCATTTACATGGCGCAAATTGCTCCAAACTGCTCGCATATAGTTTTTCCGATATTCATGAAACGCTGTATACACATTACTATTATGATTGCACACATATTTCAAATTGCCTTCCATTAGCCCCGCCCCCCAGGAAGTCGGCCATTTTGAAAAATGTGCGTTTTTCATGCATTTTAAGCACATTCTTGCAAACTTCTCCTAGGGGAATGATCGGAAAAATTCCAATCCAGGACAACTTCAGCGCATATCCAATGTCATGCTACATTTAGAAGGAATAGTCCTTCGCTCAAACGGGGAGCTCGTAGGCTAACGGAGAATGTACAATTTTTGACCAATTATATGTCAGATAAGCTAGAGACCTGCCTGTCTGCCTGGCACATCAACTATCACACACACACACACACACACACACACACACACACACACACACACACACACACACACACACACACACACACACACACACACACACACACCTACTGTTAGTCCAACAACGCCCTTTGCTGGCGGCATATTCATTACAAAAGACACCTATACACTCCCTAACCCTAACCCTGTCCCTAATGTTTATTTGTAGATATCTCCTAAAGCCTACAAATAAAGTGTGACATGTAGGCCTGTTACATTTGTTATTGAGCGATATATATTATACACACTGTTCTGCTTTCTGCACTGACCTCAGCAGCTGTTCTCACTGTAACATCACCTAACATCCAGGGCACATGTGATTAGTGAGTAAACAAACGGTAAAGGGCAGAAAGTCTGATGCACATTTGATCATCTCAAATAACTTATAATCACAACGGGAACAGTTTGCAGAGCTGTGCTTCGTTTGACAGAAGTCCAGCCATGCGTCACGCCTCTTTTAAACATCACTGTTGGCTGAAATCGTCTCAGGAGAATACTTCAGTGTACCCTCGGTTATAGCTCCTCCAGAGACACTCCTCTCTCCTCTAAATCAGTGTATCCTCGGTTACGGCTCCTCCAGACAGCCTCCTCGATAATCGATCCTCAACGAGCCTTTAGAGAAATTTGTTTTCCTTCGAGACGGCGCGCCGAAATCCGTTTCCGGGTCGCTGCCGGAGGACCTGGGAGTCTGGTTCAGACTCAGCTCTCAGCGCTTAAGCTTCTTTTAAATGTGGATAAAACCAAGTTAATGCTCTTTTCAAAAGCTAAAAAGTCACCAGAGCCTGTTTTAGATATTGTAACCATGCAAGGAAAAAAACTTGAAGTGGTAACCTCTTAAAAATACCTTGGTATCTGGCTTGATGACTGTCTTTCTTTTAAACTGCATGTAAATAACCTGCTTAAAAAACTGAGGGTTAGGCTAGGTTTTTTTTATAGAAACAAGTCCTGTTTCTCTCTTGAGGCCAGGAAAAGGCTAGTCACTGTGACCTTTTTACCTGTGCTGGACTATGGTGATCTATTTTATATGAATGCGCCGGCCAATTACCTCACCAAGATAGATGCCGCCTATCATAGTGCACTAAGGTTTGTGACAGACTGTAAGACTTTGACTCATCATTGTACCCTGTATACAAGGGCAGGGTTGCTTTCACTTACTGTACGGCGGCTAAATCACTGGTATCTTTTTATTTATAAAGCAATGTTAGGGAAACTTCCGTCTTACATCTGTTCCCTGATCTCACAGCGTATTGTAAATGGCTACTGCCTGAGATCTAAAGCTGTGGTTGTATTACATGTGCCAACTGCTAGGACTGTATTAGGAAATACAGCTTTTAGATGCGCAGCGCCGCTAGCATGGAACAGTCTACAAAAGGAATGGAAGCTAAGCAGTTTGATTCCATTTCATGTTTTTAAAGCTAGGATAGACGCTATACAATCAGAAAATATTGGTGTCTGTAAATGCTACTAGTATACAAACTGTAGTATCATATAATGTCCTTTGTTTTCTGTCATGTTTGTATTCATGTTTGGAACTAATTGAAGCAGGTCACCATTGTAAAAGAGGTCTATGATCTCAATGGGTTTTATCTGTATAAATAAAGGTTTTGAATTGAATTGAATTGAATTGGGACGCGAAAATTAGAGAGATGAGAAACGGCTCATTTCGCGCGTCTGCTTGACGCCGGGACGACCTGCCGCCCTCCCCGACAGGCGCACGGACGCGAGGGCCCGCTCCTCACTGCGCGCACAAGTGCGACCGCAGTTTTAATTATTATTACTATTGAGTTTTTCATGTTTTTCCGTTACATTGGAGTATGACAGGTGAGGCTCTGCCTACCCTGACTGCACGTCGCTGCAAATAACTGATGATCAACAAGCTCCATGATGAATAACTTCAGGCAAAAATAATAACAAATCTTACCTCTTACAGCAAACTGGACAGGTATTTTGCTGATAGCACTGGTGACTGTCAGCCCTCCGTTTTGAGTCAGAGAGATGGTCTGCCTGGGAAAGTCCTCCATCACCATCTGGACAATGTACGGACCTTCGTTTACGCTGCTGTTGGGGCTGAAGGACAGAATACAGGACTGAAAGAGGACGAAAGGGGACAAGAGGTAAACAAAAGTAACGAAATGTCATTTTTTCTAATAACGTCATCTTCAAGCATCAGTGACTGGAGCTACTCACTTCTGAGAGGCTGAGAACAGACGGCGTAGTGCACTGGGTACACTCTGACAGAGAGGAGTTTGCGTATCTGCATCTGACCTCATCTCCATCCGGATCAAAGTCCAGCAGGTGGAAATCTCTCTGACAGTTTGAAGGAACTCTGACGGAGAAAAACAATATGTGAAGCACGAGCCATGCAGCCGACCGATCTGCTGTTGCTCAATGTTGTCTAGACAGAGTTAACTATTAAATGTCAAAGGATGTGTTGTGGCAAGAAATGGTAGAACTGCTGACAAATAGATGGAATAAGAAACCGTGAGGGGGGTCACCTCAAGGCTGGCAGGATTGTGGTCTGGGGCGATGTGTTGGCTTGTCTGATGTCCGACCTGTTCCCCAGCTCCACTCCAGTCACAGCTTTCCATCTTGAGATGCCATAGTTATTATTTATCCAGGCATTGCCAGACAACCTTCATGAGAAAGACAAGTTTTAACCTGCTGCACAGAACCTGGCACATATGTACCCATGTCTTGCATAAGCGTTCATGTAACTTGGAAACTATTCTAATATTAAATATGTTTTAAAATGATTATGACCAGAACAAAAGCAATGATTGGAACAATATTGTTGTGACACCAAAAGTTTTACCTTGCATTAGATTTCATTTAGCTGACACTTTTATTCAAAGCGATTTACAATAACTTACAAAAACCTAAATATGGTGGTGATTTCTTTCCTTGATGTCTTACTGTTTTACCACCTTTACAACATGCGTTGGCAACGCTAAGTTTCAATATTGTCAAGCCAATAAAGCAATTTGAATTTGCATAAACCACCACCAATTAAATTGAACCTTAATGTTCTGTTTTTGCAATTACCAATCTTTTCTTTAAAGGTCTTCAAACATTTTAATTGTGATTGTTTTACCCTTTTAAAAGGTTATGTTTATTATTATGGAACTCACTCTAATTGGAACTGAGAGTTGATGGGAACCTGCCGAGTCATGATTCCCTCTCTTTGAAACCACTCTCCACTGCTCTCCTGGTCCACCATGTTTAGCTCCAGAGAAGTCTGATTCCCGCAATTTAGAGAAGGGCAGGTCCAGAAGTTGCTCGAAGAAAAAAGGTGGAAGCTCAGCTTATAGCGAAGGACAACCTGTAGTCATTACAGTGGCCGAGTGTTATTCCAGGGAAAGAAGACATAAAAGGTTTGGAAAATATGACTACAAATCTTGTTTTTTAGATAACATGAATGTCATCACATGGTCCAGGTTCCATACAGAGACAACAAGCACCTCATTCAAAGGTAATACAACAAATATCCTTGTGTATCCCTTTAATTTTCTAACATTTTCCAAAATGTCTGTTTTCACTTTTTCAGCTATTATTCATTCACAAACTGTTAGTTGTGTGAAGTTATTCTTGTTATGTATTGTCACATTTCAACTGATAACTATTGAATTAAAAGAAAACGTTACGTACCGTGAGAGATCCATCTGCATTAGTGTTTTTTGGGTAATAAGTCATTACTGTCCCGTAAAAATGAGACGACTGGGCGCCGCAGACCAGCAGTAGCAGCAGCAGAGAGACACACATAGTAAAGGTATTACTCTCTCCACACAATGAGAGTAAATGACTACCAAGACTAAAGCATTTACTTCAATAGTAGAACAATAAACCAGAAAACTGGGTATGAGGAAATGTCCTTATGCCAGGAAGATATGAAGATAAGCTTGTAAAACCTGATGTGAGTTTTTGTGGTTAGGGCGTATTAGGGTGTATTGTAGTTCAGTCAGACAACTCACGTGTTTCTTTAACACGTGTATTAGAAGCAGAACAGAGTTGAGTGTGGGTCCATTAAACCGTCACAGAGTGTGAGGTAAGTAAGAAGAATTCAGGGACTGCTCTTTAAATTGCGCTCCTAATAAATAAAGGGAATTGGATCCAGAAAAAAATAAAACACTTGGATGCAATTTAATAGAATTTGGACGCACCCTTTGCATTAGTATTGGAATGCGGCCCGACCATAACAATGTCGCATTTGGCTCCAAGCTACTCTGTGCCATGCTCCTAGTTTATTTGTTACTCAGTGTTTTTGGATATAAATGGGAGGATGTTCCGGCGGCAAACTGTTATTGTTAATGTCATGTATATGTCCTAAAGTTACGTGCAGGGTGGAAACGTGGAAAAAGGCAAAACATGACACTTGCAAAGATGTTTTTTATGAAAAGAAAATATGTAGTTTTATTTTTCAGCTCTCAAACAGAAACATGTATCAAAAGAAACAGAACAAGATGCTGCTCTTTCTAAAAATAAAAACAAGATTCCTCTTTCCTCTCATTCCAGTCACTTACAAAGCAATAGAGCCCGCCTTCCCAATTCAAATTGGCCAATCAGGTCACTTGATTAGTTGCGATTGGTCACAAACTTAACAAACAAAAACAAAAAACTCAATTACTAATGTATTGTCATAATTACATTATTTACTTTCAAATAATACATTGTAACCATACATACTTCATCATCATCATTTGACCAATCACAGTTTAGACCCCGCCCACTCTCAAACCACATATCAAGACTGAAGGAGAACTGAAACTCAGCTCATGGATTTCATGATAGCTTTTCTGTTTATAATGAACTTCTCTTTCCAAAACAAATGTTAGCAGACAGTGAGAGAGGAATTTGGATCTTCCTCACACATTTGAAGAGCGGTTTGCTTAACAGTGAGGGTAGAGCTTCTGATCTTGCTGTTTTACATCTGATAGTCAACTGAAAAGCAAATGTTCCTGCAGGGGTCAGTAAAAGTTCACGTTGAATCGACAAGTGTTGCTGTCACAAAGTGAATAAAGTCAGTATGTTAGACAGTGGGACGGATGGTTAAACCTTTTATATAATTGTTGCATGTTACATATAGTGTTGTGATTTTAATGTTGTGCGCTATTTAGCGATGAACTCTTTTTATTTACATGCTTGTTTAACCTCCTCAACGAACTGTCACAACAAAGACACAGACACTGCTGATTGACACACCGGCACCCAGTGAAAATCAGCGATCCCATTCGCCAGTTGCCAAATCCACTCCCCCATAAATACGCCGACTACCTGCTAGACGGCAGCTATTCTTCTCTTGACAGTTGCTGCCTCACCTCGCCGCAGATCGGACCGGATCGGGTCCCTCCTCCTGCTCCTCCTCACCTCGCAGCAAATCGGACCGCACCCTCCTCTAACCATCGGATTCAACGCTGAAACAAACTCCAGATAAAGGGAAGTGGCTATTTCTCCTGCTTTTGGGCGTCTAGTTTTACGTCACGAAAGTTACATTGTTGTCTCCTTCGCTTCCAAGCGGACAGGACTTTCAGGATTTTATCAACCCGTGCTAGAACTGTAATTCTTAAGTAACTGGTTTATATTTATTGAACATTATTTTAACCTTACGTTATTTTAAGTATTTATCAAAGGAGTGTTTTTAAAGTAACTTTGTACAAATAAACAATTTTACACCTGATGTCAGCCCTTGTCTAACAAGTTCATCTCTTATCTGCAGAAGAAAAGTAACAGTAGTGCTAAAATATATGATCATGACAATCAGATATCATAGTTCTGTGTAAAGTGAGTGCTGTTATTCTTATATTGCAAAGTCCTTGCAGCGTCTCAAATGGTTCTTGGAGACACATGATACTTGACATTAACTTTTACTTTAACACGCACTTCATGTATTGATTACAAATTCCACAGTGCCTACAAAATATAATCACACCTGCAACTAGCCTTGGTAGGGGCAGTAAGTTGGGAAAACATGGCGTTTTTTCCAACGCACCATAACCCCAATAGTTTAAAAACTGTTTATCTTACCAAAAGCCAATTTTGTAGACACTTTGTTACCTCAAAAACCTTCCAGAAAAAGAAATCCTATCCCCACAACTAACAGAAGCACATGACTTGCAGGACGACATCATCACATCTTTCGCATCGGAATATTATTTTCCTACCATGGAGAAGGAATTATGCTTTTCTCTGGTTGGCTTAACCCTTAACCTAAAACATCTTACTCCTTATGGCAAACCAACCAAACCAGCAAACCCAATAAGTACTAGCTAATCAGGGGGATGGTAGGGCGGGTCATGACTTGACAGTAGGAAAACAATAGAGTGGTGCAGTGACAAGCCCTAAAGCCCGGAAGTGAGTTAGCATTTAAACACTACTGGTTCCCTCGTCTCCGAGTCAACAGGATTTCTCCAGAGGATTTAGCAAAATATCTGGAAATAAGGTCTGTGGTTGGCACAAATTTAAGATACAGATCACGTTTTGTTCTACAACATTAAATCAATCAGCAGTGACCCCACTGGTGATTTCTGAAGAGTTTACGTGTCTGAAAAACGATGGTTGTTACCAAGTGGCTGAATAGGACTACAGAAGTTGTGGACGTTGTACGTCATAACGCCGAGCACGTAAACATTCCCTTGTTGGAACCATTTAAACTGAGTAATACAGTACAGAGGTCACAGCTTGAAACTAACATCTCTTGTGTCTAAGCTTGTAAAGTCAGGGCGTGCTCCACCTACATAGTTTTCTATTCTTTGAATCATGAGACGTCACCTATATTTTGTAAAGGTAAGGCATGGTAACACGACTTTTAGTGTTTTTCTTAAATAACCTAGGTTAGAAATGGGGTTAACAATTTAAGAGGAGATCTTATGCTCAATTTCAGGTGTATATCAGTATGTAGTGTCTCTACTTTAAAGAGTCCTCTCCTGTTGATGTTCAGGTGTATATCAGTATGTAGTGTCTCTACTTTAAAGAGTCCTCTCCTGCTGATGTTCAGGTGTATATCAGTATGTAGTGTCTCTACTTTAAAGAGTCCTCTCCTGCTGATGTTCAGGTGTATATCAGTATGTAGTGTCTCTACTTTAAAGAGTCCTCTCCTGCTGATGTTCAGGTGTATATCAGTATGTAGTTGTCTCTACTTTAAAGAGTCCTCTCCTGCTGATGTTCAGGTGTATATCAGTATGTAGTCTCTCTACTTTAAAGAGTCCTCTCCTGCTGATGTTCAGGTGTATATCAGTATGTAGTGTCTCTACTTTAAAGAGTCCTCTCCTACTGATGTTCAGGTGTATATCAGTATGTAGTGTCTCTACTTTAAAGAGTCCTCTCCTGCTGATGTTCAGGTGTATATCAGTATGTAGTGTCTCTACATTAAAGAGTCCTCTCCTGCTGATGTTCAGGTGTATATCAGTAGTGTCTCTACTTTAAAGAGTCCTCTCCTGCTGATGTTCAGGTGTATATCAGTATGTAGTGTCTCTACTTTAAAGAGTCCTCTCCTGCTGATGTTCAGGTGTATATCAGTATGTATGTAGTGTCTCTACTTTAAAGAGTCCTCTCCTGCTGATGTTCAGGTGTATATCAGTATGTAGTGTCTCTACATTAAAGAGTCCTCTTCTGCTGATGTTCAGGTGGATATCAGTATGTATGTAGTGTCTCTACTTTAAAGAGTCCTCTTCTGCTGACAACCACTTAGAGATGTACCGCCCCTTAGCCTATCATGTACAATGTGTAGGATCACTAGAAGTGTGAGTGTTACGTAGTGATGTCACTATGTTCTGGAAGTAAACAAAGGAGTCCAATGGAGGTATTTGTTCTTTAATTGTTTTCTTACTGAATGTATGCAGTTTTTTCAGTTTGAGGTTATCCTTTAACGCCCACATAAAATCAATTTCAAGGACCGCCTACTTCCATCTACGTAACATTGCAAAAATCAGGCATATCTTGCCTCAAAACGATGCAGAGAAACTAGTCCATGCATTTGTTACTTCAAGGCTGGATTATTGTAACTCTTTATTATCAGGGTGTACCAAGAAGTCAGTCAAGTCGCTTCAGCTGATTCAAAATGCTGCGGCTCGTGTACTAACCAGAGTTAGGAAAAGGGACCACATTACTCCTGTTCTGGCTGCCTTACACTGGCTCCCTATAGAACACAGGATAGAATTTAAAATTCTTCTTCTCGCCTACAAAGCCCTTAATGGGCAGGCGCCATCTTACCTTAAAGAACTCATTATACCCTACTGTCCTACTAGGGCATTGCGTTCCAAGAATGCAGGGTTGTTGGTTGTTCCTAGAGTCTCTAAAAGTACAATGGGAGCCAGAGCCTTTTCTTATCAAGCTCCACATTTGTGGAATCAGCTTCCAGTTTGTGTTCGGGCGGCAGACACCCTATCCGTTTTTAAGAGTGCGCTTAAGACCTTCCTTTTTGATAAAGCTTATAGTTAGGGCTGATTAGATTCAGCCCCTAGTTTTGCTGATATAGGCTTAGTTTGTCGGGGGACATCTTACTTCTTCCTTCTCTCTGTCTATACCTGTGTACTCTCATGTTCCGATTAACCCAGCTTCCCCAAATGTCTTTCTTTTTGGTGGCTATATACGCCGGGATCCGGAGTCATGGATGATCCTGCGCTCCTCTGTCCTGGATCTTGAGTCGTGGCTGTGGTCCTGGATCATAGATCCTGGATGGATATCCTCGTGGATTCATCTTCCTATTATACACACATGCATTTCCAAACATTTGGACTACCTATGTTGCAAATGTATTATCTTTTCAATTTACACACGGCATCTATTGCACGTCTGTCCGTCCTGGGAGAGGGATCCCTCCTCTGTTGCTCTCCCTGAGGTTTCTCCCATTTTTCCCTTTAAACTGTGGGTTTTCTTCGGAAGTTTTTCCTTGTACGATGTGAGGGTCTAAGGACAGAGGGTGTCGTATTGTCATACTGATATTTTGTACAAACTGTAAAGTCCACTGAGACAAATGTAACATTTGTGATATTGGGCTATATAAATAAACATTGATTGATTGATTGATTCTGTACATTAGAATCATCTCATAGTTAAACACAATACAGTTAAGACACAATGCAATATGAAATAAAGCTTTCTGAATTAGCATAATCAACGGTATAACTTTCATTTATGTAAGATTTGTTTTTGTTCAGTTTAAATTAATTGAGGTTACACATTTTTGCATTTGGTTTATATTATATAGAGACATAAAACACTGCGAATAAAATCGATGGCAGCAAAACCTTCTGAAAAACGTAAGCGACGCCGCCTCTTAGCTCCGAAGCTCTTGCCTCTAGACCGACAATTTTTTGGAGCTGGAAGTGAACCGGATTCCGGAGCTAAGAGGCGGCGCCTCTGCGGTGTGAACAGGAAAAACCGGTACTTTCCAGGCTCCAGCTCCAGCTGAAAACGCGTTGGTGTGAAAGGGGCATAAGAGTCACACTAGTCAACTATTCCCTCAAACATGTGATGAGTTCAACCACCTCCTGCAAAACAACTCTAAACAAAACTGAAGACTTTGATTTTAAATCATTAAACTCTGATCATATACATAATCTGGAATATTGAATTTGAATGTGTTTTATTTGGGAAAATGCAAAAATTAGAGTAGAAAATACTGTCCCTATTGGCTTTTTGCATGTACAGTGTAATAGAAATATACTGCTTTCACTCTCGTAAAAATATAATACACTTCAAATATGGAAATATAATATACATCAGTAAAAACACTACATTTATCACAGCTATGGTTTGCATTCACCCAGATTTTGCTGCAAAGGATTTTAATATCTGTAATTAATTCGATTTCCTTTGGTGAAAGTAGATAGTCCTTAATTCAGATTGTCAAATTTGGAGCATTAATGTCATCTTCAGGTGAAGTTAGGAATAAAAGACATGCTGGGTTTTGAGTCCCAGTTGAACACTTCTGACGAGGCGTAGAGTTATGTCTGATGGCAGCCCTTTTCTCACCAGCTCATCTTTAATCTGTAGAACACAATAGAAATAAGTGCGAGATGTAAAAAGATATATGATTATGACAATTGTACAGTCCTAAGTTATCTAAAATTGTTGGACACTGACAATACTTGAACCTGACTTTCAAAATAAGTTTGAATTGTTATTTTTATTTATGCATTCATTGCAAATGTAACACATATAATTAAACCTGAAAAATGTCCTGTAATGAAAGCCCATTTGTCAGAGAGTCCTTTACTCTGGGACAAATGGACAGGTTCTCAAAGTCTGTGGTTTGAAAATAAGCGTTCTCCCTGCAACTAACAGAAGCACACTGATAACAAGTATGCAAGAACTAGCTAAACAGATTTCAAATCTGAAAGGTCTAATGTGCAAAATAGTCATTATATACAGTCTTTGTTTAACTATTAGTAGAGAATAACGAGTAATGAATATACTTTATAGGGATCCTATTAATATCTAATAATAAAAATAATAAAATTCAATAACGTGCTTTAACCACTAGGTGTCCCTTTATATCAGCTGTGCACCGTTATGGTGTAAATACAGCCTCTCTACCAATTGGATCAAATATAAAAGTCAGCCGAATTAGTGTTGATACTGCAAGGAGACGCATTGTGTGAAAAGAAATGTAAGATGTTGTTTAATTGCTGATATATTTATGATCCACGTCACATTTTCAGTTTTGGCGGCAGTTCTTCCTGTTTGTCTAGAAGTCTTCTCATCAGGGCTCTATAAATAGAGAACTACGGCAGATATGTAATATTTAATGCAGCCGAACCGTGTATTACAAAGCCGTTATGTGATGACCTTCAAAGAGAAAAGCAAGCACACTCGGAATAAAGTATTATTTTATTTAAATGTTTTCCGATTTCACATCACATAAACACCATGTCCCAATGTGCATTGCGGCTAAACCATCCAATCAGCGAGCTGAGGATCTTGCCTAGTCTGTTTCCGGTAGGCTATTGTTTATGACAGGTGTATTTTGTTACACACACATTCCTTCACATTTAAAGTTAAATGTACCTTAAAGTATTTCGTGAGGCCTTCTAAAATGTTTTTAAATATAACTACTGTTCTAGTTGAAGAGTTTGTAAATTAACATGAACCGAAGCTGTTGCCTGGCAACGCAATCACAAAACGTCACGGCCGTTAATTCCTCATCCACACGCATGGATTAACATCGATTTAATACATTAATGTAGCCTTTGTTTCTGCTTAAAGAGGTGTCGACCAGCTGGGGCAAAGAAAATCAGCGAAATCGAGTGTGACTATTAAAAAATAAATCATTATTATATTAATATTGACAATAACAACCGACCGTCGGGGTAGCATTTGCTTGGCATTTCCGGGTATGTCTCCACTGGTTGGGCCATGTTAACAATACCGTGGAACTGTCACGTTTGAAGGGACGAAATCGTGACTTCTTCACGTCTCCCAACATGGAAAATCGTCACATGTTCACGTCTTGCCGTGATACAGGGTTGGTTTTTTGAGAACAAAAATTCGTAACTAATGCACCATAATACATTCTGACGAAAAATAAAAATGATTATGAATACAAATAAAATAAAAGAAGCCTTCCGTGAGTTACTACAAGCTATAAAGTAGATTTGAAAAACGTTTCATAGAATAAAAGCTCACTGCGGGACGTTGTAGAAATGCGTGTGTGCACCACGACAAAGGACCCTCAATCACTTTACATTGGGGTTGTTTCCGTGGTGCAGACACGTAAATGTAGCAGAGTCTGTGACTCCACCACGTACTGCGGTGTTAAGGAGTCGTGGTGGAGTCACGTATTCTGGTGAGACCAGGTTGTGCACTTTCATTCAGTGTAACGGCCAGGGCATTCCGTCAAGGATGTAGAATGACTTGGTTGAAGCGTATTCTACCCAGAGACCCAGAACAATATCTGATTGGTTGCATTTCTTTTCTAACACAAAACCACTCAAATGCGTAGTGCATGGACAGAGAAAGACAAACAAATCAACGTAACACTGTGATATTACAGACATTAGGAAACTTTAAATTGATGCTTTGACATGAGCTAATTTCTGAGTAGACAATAAGAGGCTGACCTGTTGTATGATGGTACTCCTGATGAAGTCTTCAGACAGTGGAGACGCAGAGGAAATCTTGATTCTCATAGCTACAACACCTAGAAGAACAGTGACTTGACATTACAATGCAGGCCAGAAGAGTGCTGAAACACTAATATGCATAGAGAACCTCAACTGCGATTGTTCTTATTTAACTATGTGCATTAAGAGATACAGAGGTGGACCAAATTGTATTTGTACTGCAATTTGGTTTCCCGTTTACCATCCTGCAGTTTTGTATGCAAGACATAGTTTAAAACGTCACCATTTGTCATATTCACCTTGTTTTGTAGGTTTCCCCGTTGTTGGAGCAGCAGTAGTTGAAGGTGCTGCTGTTGTTGTTGCAACAGTAGTAGGTGCTGCTGTTGTAGGTTTAGCAGTTGTAGGTTGCCCCGTTGTCGGAGCAGCAGTAGTTGTAGATGCTGCTGTTGTTGTTGCAACAGTAGTAGATGCTGCTGTTGTTGTAGGTTTAGCAGTTGTAGGTTGCCCCGTTGTCTGAGCAGCAGTAGTTGTAGGTGAAGCAGTTGTTGTTGCAACAGTAGTAGGTGCTGCTGTCGTAGGTGAAGCAGTTGTTGTAGGTTGCACCGTTGTCAGAGTAGCAGTAGTTGTAGGTGCAGCAGTTGTTGTTGCAACAGTAGTAGGTGGTGCTGTTGTAGGTGTAGCAGTTGTTGTAGGTAGCACCGTTGTCAGAGCAGCAGTAGTTGTAGGTGCTGTTGTTGTTGTTTCAACAGTAGTAGGTGGTGCTGTTGTAGGTGAAGCAGTTGTTGTAGGTTGCACCGTTGTCAGAGTAGCAGTAGTTGTAGGTGCAGCAGTTGTTGTTGCAACAGTAGTAGGTGCTGCAGTTGTAGGTGTAGCAGTTGTTGTAGGTTGCACCGTTGTCTGAGCAGCAGTAGTTGTAGGTGCTGCTGTTGTTGTTGCAACAGTAGTAGGTGCTGCTGTTGTAGATGCAGCAGTAGTTGTAGGTGGCACCGTTGTCAGAGCAGCAGTAGTTGTAGGTGAAGCAGTAGTTGTAGGTGCTGCTGTTGTTGTTGCAACAGTAGTAGGTGCTGCTGTTGTAGGTGAAGCAGTTGTTGTAGGTGGCACCGTTGTCAGAGCAGCAGTAGTTGTAGGTGCTGTTGTTGTTGTTTCAACAGTAGTAGGTGGTGCTGTTGTAGGTGTAGCTGTAGTTGTAGGTTGCACCGTTGTCTGAGCAGCAGTAGTTGTAGGTGCTGCTGTTGTTGTTGCAACAGTAGTAGGTGCTGCTGTTGTAGGTGTAGCAGTAGTTGTAGGTTGCACCGTTGTCTGAGCAGCAGTAGTTGTAGGTGCTGCTGTTGTTGTTGCAACAGTAGTAGGTGCTGCTGTTGTAGATGCAGCAGTAGTTGTAGGTAGCACCGTTGTCTGAGCAGCAGTAGTTGTAGATGCTGCTGTTGTTGTTGCAACAGTAGTAGGTGGTGCTGTTGTAGGTGTAGCAGTTGTGGTAGGTGCTGCTGTTGTTGTTGCAACAGTAGTAGGTGCTGCTGTTGTAGGTGAAGCAGTTGTTGTAGGTGGCACCGTTGTCAGAGCAGCAGTAGTTGTAGATGCTGCTGTTGTTGTTTCAACAGTAGTAGGTGGTGCTGTTGTAGGTGAAGCAGTTGTTGTAGGTTGCACCGTTGTCAGAGCAGCAGTAGTTGTAGATGCTGCTGTTGTTGTTTCAACAGTAGTAGGTGGTGCTGTTGTAGGTGAAGCAGTTGTTGTAGGTTGCACCGTTGTCAGAGTAGCAGTAGTTGTAGGTGCAGCAGTTGTTGTTGCAACAGTAGTAGGTGGTGCTGTTGTAGGTGTAGCAGTTGTTGTAGGTAGCACCGTTGTCTGAGCAGCAGTAGTTGTAGGTGCTGTTGTTGTTGTTTCAACAGTAGTAGGTGGTGCTGTTGTAGGTGAAGCAGTTGTTGTAGGTTGCACCGTTGTCAGAGTAGCAGTAGTTGTAGGTGCAGCAGTTGTTGTTGCAACAGTAGTAGGTGGTGCTGTTGTAGGTGTAGCAGTTGTTGTAGGTAGCACCGTTGTCTGAGCAGCAGTAGTTGTAGGTGCTGCTGTTGTTGTTGCAACAGTAGTAGGTGCTGCTGTTGTAGGTGAAGC
Source organism: Gymnodraco acuticeps (assembly GCF_902827175.1). NCBI lineage: Eukaryota > Metazoa > Chordata > Actinopteri > Perciformes > Bathydraconidae > Gymnodraco > Gymnodraco acuticeps. Next base: position 52,556 of record NW_022989849.1, read on the forward strand.
AGTTGTTGTAGGTAGCACCGTTGTCTGAGCAGCAGTAGTTGTAGATGCTGCTGTTGTTGTTGCAACAGTAGTAGGTGATGCTGTTGTAGGTGTAGCAGTTGTGGTAGGTGCTGCTGTTGTTTGTTGCAACAGTAGTAGGTGCTGCTGTTGTAGGTGAAGCAGTTGTTGTAGGTGGCACCGTTGTCAGAGCAGCAGTAGTTGTAGGTGAAGCAGTAGTTGTAGGTACTGCTGTTGTTGTTGCAACAGTAGTAGGTGGTGCTGTTGTAGGTGTAGCAGTTGTTGTAGGTTGCAACGTTGTTGTTGGAACAGCAGTAGTTGAAGGTGCTGCTGTTGTTGTTGCAACAGTAGTAGGGGCTGCAGTTGTAGGTGAAGCAGTTGTTGTAGGTGGCACCGTTGTCAGAGCAGCAGTAGTTGTAGGTGAAGCAGTAGTTGTAGGTACTGCTGTTGTTGTTGCAACAGTAGTAGGTGGTGCTGTTGTAGGTGTAGCAGTTGTTGTAGGTTGCAACGTTGTTGTTGGAACAGCAGTAGTTGAAGGTGCTGCTGTTGTTGTTGCAACAGTAGTAGGGGCTGCTGTTGTAGGTGAAGCAGTTGTTGTAGGTTGCAACGTTGTTGTTGGAACAGCAGTAGTTGAAGGTGCTGCTGTTGTTGTTGCAACAGTAGTAGGGGCTGCAGTTGTAGGTGAAGCAGTTGTTGTAGGTGGCACCGTTGTCAGAGCAGCAGTAGTTGTAGGTGCTGCTGTTGTTGTTGCAACAGTAGTAGGGGCTGCAGTTGTTGGTGTAGCAGTTGTTGTAGGTTGCACCGTTGTCAGAGCAGCAGTTGTTGTAGGTGGCACCGTTGTCTGAGCAGCAGTAGTTGTAGGTGCTGCTGTTATTGTTGCAACAGTAGTAGGTGCTGCTGTTGTAGGTGAAGCAGTTGTTGTAGGTTGCACCGTTGTCAGAGCAGCAGTAGTTGTAGGTGCTGCTGTTGTTGTTGCAACAGTAGTAGGTGCTGCTGTTGTAGGTGTAGCGGTTGTTGTAGGTGGCACCGTTGTCAGAGCAGCAGTAGTTGTAGGTGCTGCTGTTGTTGTTGCAACAGTAGTAGGTGCTGCTGTTGTAGGTGTAGCAGTTGTTGTAGGTTGCACCGTTGTCTGAGTAGCAGTTGTTGTAGGTGGCACCGTTGTCTGAGCAGCAGTAGTTGTAGGTGAAGCAGTTGTTGTAGGTTGCACCGTTGTCAGAGCAGCAGTAGTTGTAGGTGCTGCTGTTGTTGTTGCAACAGTCGTAGGTGCTGCTGTTGTAGGTGTAGCAGTTGTTGTAGGTGGCACCGTTGTCAGAGCAGCAGTAGTTGTAGGTGCTGCTGTTGTTGTTGCAACAGTAGTAGGTGCTGCTGTTGTAGGTGTAGCTGTAGTTGTAGGTTGCACCGTTGTCAGAGCAGCAGTAGTTGTAGGTGCTGCTGTTGTTGTTGCAACAGTAGTAGGTGCTGCTGTTGTAGGTTTAGCAGTTGTAGGTTGCCCCGTTGTCGGAGCAGCAGTTGTTGTAGGTTGCACCGTTGTCAGAGCAGCAGTAGTTGTAGGTACTGCTGTTGTTGTTACAACAGTAGTAGGTGCTGCTGTCGTAGGTGAAGCAGTTGTTGTAGGTGGCACCGTTGTCTGGGCAGCAGTAGTAGGTGCTGCTGTTGAATATGAAGCAGTAGTTGTAGGTGCTGCTGTTGTTGTTGCAACAATAGTAGGGACTGCAGTTGTAGGCAGAGATGGGGTCGTAAAAAAGTAGTAAATTACGTATGACTTATTGCTTTAAAAAAAAAAAGCAATATATTATTTTACTTTGTCACTCTCTACATCAGTGGTTCTCAAAGGGGCGCAGAGGCATGACAGGGGGGCGCGAGAGACCAGGAGGAAAAATGGTTATTAAAAAAAAAAAAAAAAATCATATTTTGAAAAATTATTGATTCGAAAGTAATATGATACAGTACAGTACTATTACGTCTGGGTCTCCGTGTTTCATTAAAGCTCCGCTCTGTGTGTGTGTGTGTGTGTGGAACGAGCCATTTTGTGTGTGTGCGTGAGCGAGAGAGAGAGAGAGAGCGCACCGGTACCGGAGATCGTTGTTGTTAGCTTCTGGTGCTAGCGAGCTACGCTAACGGATATAAGGAGTTTTTTCAACAACAAAGTGGAGGAGAGTCCTCTCCTGTCAGACTGAGAGACTCAGTGAGCTAAAGGACTCTCTCAGTGTTATCTCAGTGGGTCTCAAACGTTTTGGTCACCATTAATGTAAACAATTATTTCCGAGGCACACGTTTATATGATCATTATAGTTATAAAAAAATAAGAGAATAAATGAAAAACAGGTATGAAATACTATATGGCAGTAAAACAAGAATAACGTTTAAAAGGGTGATTTGTAAAATATCCATAAAGAAAAAGTCAATCTGTTTACAGTTCTGTTTCAAATGGGTGTTGAGAGATGTATCCATAGATCTCTTCATTTTGCTCTCAAAGTGCACCAGATTGATGCTTTTAACTTCAATATTTAAAAATAAATCTTCCCGGGGGAGCTTGCCCCCGGACCCCCCTATGTGAGGTCCACACACCACCTATAAAAATAGCACTTTACCCCTGCTTACACCTATATGCCGTGAGCTGATTATCGAGCCTTCATTGTAACTGTCGTGGGGACATTGTGTATGTGCGTGGGGAGTGTTGCAGTAATAATAATAATAATAATAATAATACATTCGATTTATAAAGCACCTTTCATTGCTCACAGCAATCCCAAGGTGCTACAGGAGGCATAATAAAAACAAACAAAATAAACAAAAGTTTAATGAAAAGCTTTAAAGTAGAAAGTTCCACTGTAGTTCCACTGTAGCGCCCGGTACATTCATGGGAAACCCTAAATGTTTGAGCACCCTGAAACGTCAAGCTACCCCACAGCACCCCAAAATAAATCTCTGGCGCCGTCACTGAGCCTGACTATTTGTGTTGGGGGGGCCCGACTTTTTTTTTTCTCCAAAGGGGGGGCCTGACAGAAAAAGTTTGAGAACCACTGCTCTACATGAAGTAACTCGTTACTTTACTCGTTACTTTACTCATTTCTTTACATTACTTTTGCATTACTCAGCAACAGCCCATAGCCAAAACATAAAACTTAGGCCAACAGAAACATATACTCGTCTCATGCATGTATAGAAAGCCTGGAAGTAATCTTGAGGAATTTAATGAACAAGTAGAAAAAATGCTCAGACCTCATAGAAATAAAAACCTTTATGTGTGTGGAGATTTCAACATTAATTTATCAAAATACAACTCGCTCCAACAGGCGAGACACTTCATGGATATGTTTTTTCTCTCTCAGGCTTCTCCCTCTAATAACCAAACCAACCAGGTTAACTAGCACTACTGAAACGTTAATCGATAACATTTTCACTAACGTCCTTGAAACGGACCATCATAGTGGGGCCCTCATCACTGATGTCAGTGATCACCTGCCAATATTCACAATTTGCGGAAAATAACCTGTAAATAACAAAGAACAAAAGACATACATAACTAAGCGGACATTAAATGACAGTGCTCTAAATAAATTAAATATTAACTTAAAAAATGAGAAATGGCAAGAAGTATTTGAGATTCAAGATGTAAACAAATCCTATAATGACTTTGTAAGGATTCTCATGCAAAACATGAACGAATGTTGTCCATCTATTAAAATGAAGATTGGCAACAGCAATAATAATGACTCAAAACCCTGGTTCACTCGTGGACTGAAAAACGCTTGCTGTAAGACAAATGCACTCTATAGGACATTTTTGAAAAGTAAAAGCACTGAAGATGAAAGCCGTTATAAATTGTATAAAAACAAATTGATTACAATCCTTAGAAACTGTGAAAAACGATACTTCTCTGAAAAATTAGAAAATGCCATAGGAGATATGAAAACCACTTGAAAGGTAATAAATAGCATAATTAAGAAGAAAATAACTGACAACAGAAATGAATTCAAGAAATTCCAAACCGAAGGAAAAACCCCAACGGATGTTGCAAATAGCTTTAATGAGTTCTTTACTGAAAGTGGCTCCAACCTGGCGAGTGACATCAGCCCAGCTTCATCTAAAGTGGATGGTTTTCTGAAAAACTGCAACCAACAGAGTATGTTCCTGAACCCAATTACAGAAAATGAACTGCTTGATATTGTTAATCCTCAACAGAGTAAACAGTCCAAAGATTATCTAGGACTTAGTATGAATATTGTTAAACAAGTTGCTCCAAACATTGTAGCCCCCCTAGTAAATATATGCAATAAATCGTTCCAACAAGGTATTTTCCCCAATGAAATGAAAATCGCGAAGGTGATTCCGGTTTTCAAATCTGGTGATAAATCATCCATCCGTCCATCCATCTTCTCCCGCTTATCCGTGGTCGGGTCGCGGGGGTAGCAGTTAAGCAGAGAGCCCCAAACTTTCTTTTCCCTGGCGACATCAACCAGCTCTGACTGGGGGATCCCAAGGCGCTCCCAGGCCAGAGAAGATATATAATTCCTCCACCTGGTCCTAGGTCTACCCCTTGGTCTCTTCCCAGCTGGACGTGCCTGGAACACCTCCCTAGGGAGGCGCCCAGGTGGCATCCTAACTAGGTGCCCGAACCACCTCAACTGGCTCCTTTCGACGCGAAGGAGGAGCGGCTCAACTCCGAGTCCCTCCCTGATGACCGAACTTCTCACCTTATCCCTAAGGGAGACGCCAGCCACCCTGCGGAGAAAACCCATCTCGGTCGCTTGTATCCGCGATCTCGTTCTTTCGGTCATGACCCATCCTTCATGATCATAGGTGAGTTTAGGAACGAAAATGGCCCGGTAGACAGAGAGCTTTGCCTTCTGGCTCAGCTCCCTTTTCGTCACAACGGTGCGGTAAAGCGACTGCAGTACCGCTCCCGCTGCTCCGATTCTCCGGCCCATCTCACGCTCCATTGTTCCCTCACTCGAGAACAAGATCCCAAGATACTTGAACTCCTTCACTTGGGGTAAGGACTCATTCCCTACTTGGAGTAGACAGTCCATCGGTTTCCTGCTGAGAACCATGGCCTCAGATTTTGAGGTGCTGATCCTCATCCCAGCCGGTGATAAATCAAGTTTTAATAATTATAGACCGATTTCTTTACTACCACAATTCTCAAGAATCCTGGAAAAACTCTTTAACAACCGTCTGGAGTCATTCCTCCGCAAATGTAATATTACATTTGCTTGATTTCAGAAAAATCACTCCACTTCTTCAGCAGTAATTGAACTGGTTGAAGAAATTACCAACAACATTGAGAAACAAATGATTACAGCTGGTATATTCATTGACCTTAAAAAGGCTTTTGATACTGTGAACCATACCATTCTGCTACACAAATTAGAACATTACGGCATAAGGGGTCAAGCCAAAGAATGGGTCAAGAGTTATCTGATAAATAGGCTACAATATGTGGACATAGACGAGGCAAAATCAAACAATCTTCCTATAACATGTGGAGTCCCTCAAGGATCAATGTTAGGTCCAAAACTGTTCCTGATTTATATTAATGACATAATCAACACCTCAGACATGTTAAAATTCATTTTGTTTGCCGATGATACCATCATTCTCTGCTCCCATCATAATCTTGGTGATCTTGTTAAAATTGTTAATGCAGAATTAGAAATACTATGTAACTTATTTGCAGTTAATAAATTATCCCTGGCCAAAACAAATGACATGTTATTCAATACAAAGTCTGAGAGTAGAAATGACTGTATTATACGGATTTGCAATACTGAGATAGAGAACGTTGGTGCATGTACATTTTTAGGACTCATTGTTGATGAAAAACTTAACTGGAAGCACCATATAAATTATGTACAGACTAAACTGTCAAAAACAATAGGTATTTTGTATCGTACTAAGAACATTCTCAAGGAAAAAATACTCAGAACTCTTTATAACAGTCTATTTCTCCCTTACCTTTATTACTGCTCCGAAATATGGGGAAACACGTACGCAACAAATCTACAAAAAATAATAATATCTCAAAACAAATAGTCTGTGGTGTTGGTAAATATGAACACACAACTCCCATATTTAAAAAACTCAATCTATTCAAATGTGTTGATATAGTTAAGCTTAAAACAGTACTGATTATGCACAACATTTACCATAACAAAATGCTTACTAACATTCAAAAGCAGTTCCAAACCACAATCAGGAAATACCCAACCAGGCATCCTAACTGGTTGGACAACAACAACCATCAAATCACACAGCTGATCCATAATCGGAGTTAGAACGTGGAATGGACTTCACCCAGACCTCTCAAGTATTACTAGTCATCAACAATTCAATACTTAAGTAAAAACAATTCTATTTGCAGATTACTCCAGCTAACAAGTATTGGATATTCCCAGTATTATTTATATATGCATTTACTTTTTTCTTGCCCCAGTTTTCATTAGTTTTCTTTATTTCTTTGTACTCCTTAATTTCTATACGTTTTTAACATGTAATGTATAAAGGTCCATCTGTGCTTTGGTTACCGGTCCAAATTGCTGCTGTCGTAGGTGAAGCAGTAGTTGTAGGTTGCACCGTTGTCGCAGCAGCAGTAGTTGGAGCTTCTGTAGTAGGAATGCTGGTTGTGGGTGCTGCTGTTGTTGGTCCTACAGTCATTGATGCTGCTGTTCTAGTAGCTTAAAGGTCACCTATCATGCTGTTTTATGCAATAGCATAGGTCTCAGATTTATAAAAATATATGAAAAACATGTCTATGAAGTGTTTTGCTCAAAATACCAAACAGATCACCCATTCTAGCCATGCCTCATATCCCTCTATTTCACTTCCTGTTTCAAAAGTGCTGATTTTGTGTATAAAGCTTTAAAAAAAAAAGGGGGGGGGGGTCTGAGCTCATGCGGGACCCGGCAGCTACTGTCTAAACTAAATACTGCCGTGATGAAACGCCATATCATGGATCATCAAGGATTGTCTCTGAAACAGTCTGGAGCTCAAAGGCTTTCTCTCTTGCCGGTTATACCACAAGGTGAGTTCCTTTTTACTTCCTGCTTCTTCACACACATGCTCTCCAGCACAGGTTAGCTCTGAGTGTTAGCGATGCTAATGTAAACACCGACCATATTACGTCCAAAACAGTCGGGCATTGTTTCTGATAGCAACGTTTCTGATTGGGCCGTGGGTCCACATTTCAGATATTACGTCATATGGGACGCAAATCTGGATCAGCTCCGTTGTTCCCCGTTTTTAGAGATTTGGGTACGGAGGAAAAGAGAGAGGGGTTTATTTTCTGACGCTGCGTGAGTTCCCTGACACACCGGGGACACATGTTGATGTATAAAAGACATCAAAAAGTGCATTTTGCATGATAGGTCCCCTAACTTTTTGTGCTAATAGTGTTACAAAGTGAATAATTTACTCATCACCGCTTACCTGTTATAATCAGGAAAACTGTTATGATCCGGCCGACACCCATCCTGTCTGCCTTTGGATCTATAAAATCAAACAACACAGATACTCCATATTAATTTTTGAGACGCATTTATTTCCATTATGCTCAAATGCGAGAACGACGCAGTCTCCCAATTGTTTTTTTCTGGGCGTAACCTTGCAGTCCAAAGGTAAAATCACTTTATGAACGTCGCAGCGCACGCAGATTCTCATGTGATGAGTAACGACCAATCATAGCAACAAGTTCCTTTATTTCTGAAATATTAGTATACAGCAAATATTGAGGAGAAGTTGTTTAATCTAGAGGGGGGCTGCGGTGGAATTGTCCATTTTGCTTAGGAAGGTTTCTAACTGAGGAAATTATGCAGAAGTGGAAGCCACAATAACAGCTGTTTCAATTAGATAATAAGTAAAGGAGCATCAGTTGTCCTTTATTAAATCATTTAGCTTAGGATACACTCCACCATCCTTTACTATAGATATAGATATATTTATTTGCGAGTTGCATATGAACTCCCGTAGCACTGGCGTTATAGATGTTCGCCTAGGGCACCAGATATGGGGAGTCGCTGCGCTGGCAGCTCTGGGAGGGAAAAAAACATTTTTGACCGTTGGGGCTCATCCTAATTTTCGGCCTTGATGTAACAACATTCATAATTAAGTAAATGTAACACCCTTTTCACCCCGGTTACAGGTTTCATTTGCCCTGTACACAGTGGCGGCGGGTCATTAGGGGCAGGTGGGGCACAGCCCCACCTAGTGTCAGAAGAAAGTATTACAAATAATGATTACAAAAAAATACAAAAAAATAAATAAAAAAACATATAAAATATATTTTAAGGTCATGTTTAATAATCTGATTCGTCTGTACATTTCTGTTTTAGTCTGTGTTCTTCTAATTAGTGTCTAGAGTGCCGTTTTGAGCTGTTTAGAGCCATGTGGGACAAAACCCGATCCTGCCCCTCCCTCTCACAGTCTAAGTGAACGGTGATTGTAAAAACTACACTGCGCATGCTCAGAGTATTTTTCTATTTAATGTGTGTGGCAAACAAATAATGACCGTAGGGGCATAGTGCTCCCATCCCCACCATACGTCATCTCACATAATTCAGAATTGATTGGCTGTAAGTACTCACGTGTGCAGTGCTGCGAAACGTCACGTGTAGTTTGAAGAGGAGACGAGAGAGCAGCATATAGCTAACATCACCAGCGATTAAAAGAAGTAAAAAAACTGAAAGAAAATGAATGAAGTTGACCATTTACTGGAGCACACATTTGAGACACTTAGTCTCGGAGAGAAACTGGAGGTAAAGCGCCTCGGTGCCCACCATCCACCGGATTTCCAAATGGTCCAGACTGCGGGCAAAGGTTAAACGTGGGTTTAACGCTGAGTGGTTTGCTAAAAAGAAATGGCTAACGGCGAGCATCCAGAAGAATTCCCTCTTTTGCTTTCCTTGCCTGCTTTTTGGTGAAGATCAAGGTACTTGGTCGAGGACAGGTTACAAGGACTTAAAGCATCTTTCGGAGAGGACAATGAAGCATGAGAGCAGCAACAGTCATTTGGAAAATGCCGTAAAATTGGGATTACTTGGAAGGGTGAATGTTGCAGCTCAGATTGACAGCGCCTACAGACGCGGCATTGATTCTCATAATAGGAAGGTGGAAGAAAACAGGTACGTGCTTGGTCGGATCATCACCTGTATTAAACTGTGTGGGAAATGTGAGACAGCACTGCGGGGCCACAACGAGTCGGCGGACTCTCTGAATCCAGGGATATTCAGGTCAATTTTCGAGACAATGTGTGAGGGCGATTCCAGGCTTCAACGGCACTACGAAGCTCAGCTTGTTTTCAAAGGGACATCAAGCACCATACAGAATGAACTCTTGGACTGCATGTATGATGTGTACAGGGAGGAAATAGCCAAGCAAGTGGACAACACATCATTTGTTGCCGTTCAGGGCCGACGAGACAACCGATGTCTCCTGTAAATCGCAAATGGTGATTGTGCTGCGATACATTATGCCTGACCTCACAGTTACAGAGCGTTTTTTGGAGTTTGTGGAAGTAAAGGACAAAACTGGTGTAGGTCTCTCTAACAGCATCAAGGGCTGTTCTGGAACCCCTGAAGCTGAAAGAAAAGCTAATCGCTCAGACCTATGACGGGGCGGCCGTCATGAGCGTAACGTGCGCGGGGGTACAGACTGTGATGAAGGAGACGTACCCAAACGCTCAGTTTGTTCACTGCTACGCCCACCAACTGAACCTGACCCTGCAGCAACTGTGTTCAGCAAGGATGAGCATCCTGAAGGTGTTTTTTGCAGATCTAACTGCTTTTTCCACTTTTTTTCTCCGGTGCTCCAAAACGTGTTGCAGCTCTTGCAGAGGCAACACAGAGACGCATCCCACGGCCACCGGCTGTGAGATGGAACTTTAAAAGCAGAACTGTGAACGCGGTTTGGGAGACCCGAGATGCACTACTTCAGTGTATGAAGCATATACGCGCACAACCAGGATGGGATGCGGTCACCATAAGTGAGGCATACGGCCTGTCAAAGAAACTGCGGGACCGAGCATTTATGCAGCTCCTGGAGTTTTTTTTCGTTGCTTATGCCAGAAGTGGATGTTCTATACAACACTCTGCAAAAACGAAGCATCGATGCACCTGGGATCAACAGCGCGCTCTGCCGTTTCAAGGAAAATGTTCAGAAAATGAGGCAGAAAACTGATGCATTGGCCGCCACTTGCTCATGATGGAACAGACGAGCCAGGCCGACGAGTCAGCAGCACAGCGCCGGTGATGAAGGAGGCTTGTGACACAGTCATCTCACAGGTAGAACAGAGGTTCTCACAGAGTGACCATTTGATCGCTGCAAAGCTTGTTGACAGCTCATTCTTCCCACAGCATGTCCTGTCATTTCCTACACCTGAGCTTGACTGCGCCGTGAAACTGGCCTGCGTTGGGAAACAAGGAGAAGTTGAAGTCTGAGCTGACCACGCTCTACCGCCACAGTGAGCTTCACACTGGAAACACTGCCCTGTCCTCTGTTGAAATCCATTCACGAGAACAACTTGGAGGAAACGTTTGCTGAGACTGTTATTTTGGTCAAAATAATAGTGACAACTCCGATGACGACATCCGAGTCAGAGAGGAACTTTTCCACCCTCAAAAGGATAAAGACTTTCACTCGCAACACCATGGGACAGCCGCGACTTAACGCATTGGCCATGCTTTCAATTGAAAGCCAGTTGATCCAGCAACTACAGGACTTCATCCCCAAAGTGATAGACACATTCTGTCAGAGGAAGGACCGCCGTGCCGCTTTTCTTTCAAGTGAGCCTTCAGCTTTGGTAGTTCATTTATGTCATATATTTTGTTGATCTTCTGTGTTTTGCCTCTGCTGGATCGATTGATATTGTGACCTCGATGATGAGTGTCTGTGTTTTCCTTATATTTACAGTCTATGGTGTTTTAATGCTAAAGCATTACGGTTGTTGTTATTGTTAAGAATTACTTTGTGATGGTGACCTTTACTCCATGTATGAAGGTGCATTACTATGACATCCCCACGCTGTGTACGTAAATGTATGCGCTCACAGTGTTGCTCCTGTGGTCTTCAGTATGTAATTTGACACTCCCCCTCTCTCTCTCCTCCCCCCCTCTCTCTGTCCCCCCTCTCTCTCTCCTCCCTCTCTCTGTCCCCCCCCCCTCTCTCTCTCTCTCCCCCGACCTCTTTCTGCCCCCCCAGTTTTGTACACCTAGAAACGCCACTGCCTGTACAATGGGCGCTGTAAGTGATGAAAATGGGGGATGTTGGCGTATCTGGCGTTCGCAGCTCACAGCCAAAATGCGAGTGAGCGAGGGAGAGAGAGAAGGGCGCACCGCCCGGTTCCGGCGCTCCGACACATATTTTCAAGGCACTCCTTTATAATTATTGGGATAAACAGGTTTGAAATAATTCCAATGTATACTATAGGACAGTAAACTAAAAATATCCTTTACTAAAGGTAAGGGAGAGAGAGAGAGAGAGGAGAGAGGAGAGAGAGAGAGAGAGAGAGAGAGAGAGAGAGAGAGAGAGAGAGAGAGAGAGAGAGAGAGAGAGAGAGAGAGAGAGAGAGAGAGAGAGAGAGAGAGAGAGAGAGAGAGAGAGACACGTTTTTCACGCATCTTGATAAATAGCACATGGAAAAAATCGGTTAATTCTCATCTGCCTAGTCGCCATTAAAAACTCATCATGTCCGGTTTATAGTTACTTCTGTCAAAACACATTAAGTCGTTCAAACTATTGCATCTGTAAGTTACATTATCCATTATAGAAGTACTTTTAGTCTGTATAACCCACATTTGTTGATTTCTGCTGAAGTATGTGAATCTAAGTTGCCTTTTATTTCTTAAATTGACCATTATCATACAAGAAGCATTTCGCTACTGTAGTTGTTCTTTCTTGATTAAACCCCACATAAATAATTATAATACCTCCTCAACAGAAAATCCACTCTCACAACAATTCCAATTGTAGTTAATAATCTCCAGAATTATATATAGACTTAAAAATGTACTTACCCCCGATGAGGTTAGAAATGCCCTCTTTCTGTTCACTTTTAATGTGTTCAAATATTCCACTGTCTTTTAATCAAGTCAATTCCACAAATATGAAAGAGGAAACCTTTCACTCCATGGGACACGCCACATCTATTGATGCATTTAGATTACAATGGAATAATGGATGTTGACGTGAATGATAGGACATTCAATTTTCAGAAAAGTTGTCACACCTTAAAGGTTCCATGACATGCTTTTCCGGTTATTACCCGCCCCCTTGTGTGTTATGCAGCTTTATTTTTATCGTTTATTTGGCAGGGACATTGCATATTAATGAACACTTAAAACAAAAAAATGCATCAAGCGTAAATATGCCGGATTTTAGCTTTGATCTAATCGCGGATCTCCACACAGCCGCTCAGGCTGTGTGGAGATCATTTTCTGGTTGCTAACAAACGCCATTGTTACCAGGGTTCGAGTTATGTGGGAGCCAAAAAACAAGTTTTACAAATGCCTTATAATTCACTAATCACAAACACAGTGTGGTTTGCAAATACAAAACACCATCTACAAACTAATGCATTTAGTTTTGCAAATAAAAAACGTGTCTATCAAACAAACACATTACATTTTTCTGATAAATCATGTTTCAGAGACAAATTCAGCATAGGCTTTACAAGTACAAAACTTGTTCCTCTCACGTCACGGAATATTACTGCCAAAAGTCACCTGAGTCACGTTGTTTGTTCGTGAATCATAAGGCATTTAAAAAAATGCAAATTAGGCGTTAAAGGTGGGGTAGGTAATTTTGGAGAAACTGGCTAGAATTTGAAAATACACAGCCGGAAGAAATCTGCCACTTCCTTACAGAGCCCCTCCTCCAACACACACGAACGCGCACATGACCAATGAGGGCACGAGATCAGTTTGTGCCCAGATGGAAGGCTGACAGGCAGGTAGGCCATCCAGTTACTTTAGCCGGCTCAGATGATTGGTCGTGCTTTTTACAGTACTACGGCTTCCACAGATGATATTTATTAATGGGTTTTTTGTCAAAGCACTTCAGATATTCAGCTATCGGGATGTTAAGAGCATTCCATGGAATATAATATATATATATATATATATATAATATATAACAACAAGTGTATCTCAAGCCGGTTTCACAAACTTACCCCACCTTTAACTATATAATTAAATTGCGCTAATGTGCCTGCAGTTACCAAGGCATTGCAGGTGAGTCACGTTGTTTGTTAGTGAATCATAAGGCATTTATAAAACTTGTTTAGTTTGTTTGTGGAGTTATGGCAGGAAATGAGGAGCTGCTACCTGTCTGTCTGCAGTGACTGCCGATGTCCGCACCGCTATGATATTGTCATAATGAATGCATATTATTACCATAGTGTTTGTAAAAGTATTACACTCCTAGAATTAATGTCGTTTTTTTTAACACACTGCTGTGTCAAAGGCAATTCAACACATTCAGTGTAATTTCTGAACTATTTTACACACATGTGTGTACCATAGGCTGTATATATAAATGGACGTAGGGTCCGTGACGTCACCCATAGGATTCTGCAGAGTAGCCGTGAAGCCCTTAGTAGGTGGAGTCGGCCACTAACGGCTCGACTGTGACGTCAGAGTCTAATCCCGCCTGCTCCAAATAAGGGCAAAGAGGCGGAGCCGAGGCGGGACCTGCTGCCTCCGAACTGGAAGTAAACAGAGCTAGCTCAGGCTAAGAAGCTATAAGCTAACATGACATACATGCATACCAAGTTACTGCTAACAGTGTAGTTCCCCTATATAAACGTTACATTCATAATCAAGACAAGACAATCTGCAAGAGAATTAGCTATATTTTGTTATTCTTAATGCTTGTCATTCACACGTTGAGAAAAGACGGACTCCACCGCCCGGACCTAACGGAGCCGCAGTGGGCTAGCTCCGGGACGCCGGCTGGAGCTCGCCCCCTGCGGCTCCGTTAGCTCCGGCGGCCACCACTGGGATAATTGGGTCCCCTATTAACATTTGCTCTAGTTTAGCATTATGGGCGTCATAGCCATAGACTATAAAAGTCTTACCCAAGGCTGAATCATAAACTAAAATGTATATGTATGCATAAAGGGTTACGTCCTTAGCTGGCTAATAAGTAACAAGCTAAGCTACCAAGCACACAAACACCTGCGAACGGGGTTAACATGTATAATATTATCATTTTAGACTTCTTGGAAGTTCTGTTAGTACATTGAAGTGCACAGCACGACATTTTAATTGTCTGGTATTTGTAACAATATTCCCGAAAAGGCACAATCACCACAAACACGGTTAAAAGCTAAAGGGTCAAGTACAGTACTATGACTAACTTCTCCTATGGTTGTAGCCTAGCAGAGTGGAGAAGTTGCTGTTAGCTGACAGTGAGGCATGTACGTGTCCATCAAAGTGACCACGCCCTAATTTATGCAAAAACTTTAAGATCTAATATAAATAAAAGGGTCGTGTTAGAAAACAATTCACTCACAGATTCATAATCAAAAAGGTGGAATCTAACTATATCGATAATAATATTTATTGCATCCATGGGTAGAAACATGTTTTTTACTGCTGTAAAGTTGGGCATTTTAACATGGGGGTCTATGGAAATTGCTCCTTTCTGCAGCCAGTCCTTAGCGGCCCATGTATGAACTGCAGTGTGTGGCACTTCCATATTGGCGTCCCGGCTGTTCCCCAGAGTTTGCCGCTTGGTGTGTTCGTAGAAAAAATTAAAATGCACATAGTCAACACATTAGTTTTGACTAACACTGGGCTAACATTGGGCACTGTCATTGGGCACTGTCCTGCCCAATCACGGTTCAGTTATTTCAAATGTATCATTTTTCAACTGTCCATCAAATGTCCCAACTGCCATTTCACCTCTGGCTGCTGTGGAGGATGGATGTCAGCGGAGGAGAGTCTAACTCTAGGTAAGTTACAGAAACAAAACGTTTTTAACAAAGTGAGCAGATATATTGTCATAATGTGAGCAAGCTAGGGGTCTAAATACATATTTTTAAACTTAAACAAATATGTTTTGCCAATGTTGAACAGCTAACTATTGTTTGAGTTTAGCTGCCTGGATGACAATTATTTTCCTTTAAGCCGTTCTTCTTTTTTATTATATTTATTTGATCTTAACTTAATGTTACACTCTTTTCTGTGACCATCATTCTTCAATCGGCATTATATTGATAGCATTAGCAGCTATATGTTTAATGCAATCTAGCTACTTTGGATAGGTTTAATTGTTCGGCCAGATGTGGCGGGAAAGTGCGAGTGAGAAGACCGACAGAGGCTGCGTTGATATACAGTCTCTTACAGTGCAAATACGTAACTTACTCGCACTAAAGTTATTAGTAGTACGTGTACACTACAGTTTACTTGTTTCTGACTAAAACATCAGCCACTACTCTATACTTGCAAATATTATATTGTGTAGAAGGGAGATTTCATATCTGCCTCTTGTCGCTAAGGCAACTTGTGTATGTGAGATGCAGCGTCACGCACGGCACGGCACGTTAGGCCTTCCCTTCCGATTATTTGATTGGTCGGAAGGGAAGGGCCGGCGGGCTTTCCTTCCGACCAATCCAATCGTTGGGAGGGAAGGCCGGCGGGCTTTCCTTGACATGTCCCTGACACAGCGGACTGCGGGTGTAGTATAGAGTGAGTGTAGCGTGCAATACTGTGTTTCACCACACATTAATTTAGAGGGGTGCTGTTTCAGTCTTTGTAAAATACTCACTGACAACAGCGGAGAGATATTTTTTAATACAAATAAAAAATATGAAGAAATACCCAGCCTCCAGGAGAAAACGCCACTGGAGGCTGAGCAGAATATCCCCTGTGCTTCTCTAGAAGTTGTCTTTCTGGGTGAAGTTAATTAACTTAAAATTACCATACTGCTTATAATTTCTATAAGGTGTGTATTCATGGGTTTAACTACTAGAAGATGATAGATGATGGCATTTAATTTAATCTGGCATAATATGATTAGTCAACATCAGGATGAATTTGTCTTTTTCTTATAATTACAGGAAGCGGGAATGAGCTGCAGGAATCTGTTAAAGTCCTAGCAAAAAGGAAATTAAAAGAAAAATCTACAGTGTCCAAAGCACAAACCATCTCCTGGAAGTAACAGGTGAATTTGGATTTGTCCTGGATAGGATTTTAAAATACAACACAGACTTCAAAGAGTTTATAGATGTTGATAGAAGTGAGAACATCAGTAACTTTGACAGATTCCAAGTGCACTTTTCTGAAGCACCGGATCTTCAGCCTGTCCTAAGAGAAGTCTGTCAAACTCAGGTACACTGTAAAAACTGGGATTGGGGTAAATTAATATTAAATAAATAATACCAAGTAAATTATACACAATATAAATGACTTTGTGTAGTTTGGAATCACATTAAGCTAAATTCAAACAATTTTGAATGATTTATTAATTGCATTTTACTTAGTTTTGCCTCAATAAAATCAGCTGTGGATTACTGAGTAGAAATTAATGGTATATTTTTAGTAGCGTCAAAAATGCAAAATATTGATACATTTTACTCATTGGGAGGTTGTCAGTTCCACTGCCTTTACACTTCCGCCCAGGCATTTTGCGGCACATGGTCATGTTCATCGTGCGTCTGCCACACTTCACTTCGAGACTGCCAGTTTACCAAAGGTAAGACCTGCTTTATTGTTGTTAATTAACACACATTTTTTAAATTACGTTGCTGTTGCAGTTGAACATCGTTTTGTGTTACTCTATGTTACCAAACATGCCAACTTTACTGGATGTGCATGGCTAAACTAACTTTTCAAATGTAGCTAACGTTAGCATTAGGGATTCAGTCAGTCTGTGTTGTCTTTGTCTCGACTAAAAGCATTGCAAGGAGAAAAAAGGTGTGTTGACTGTTATACCAAATTCACTGAGGCACTATTTGCGTGTGCATTGCTAAGTAGCATATAGGCTAAAGCTAAACCAACTTTTCAAATGTAGCTAACGTTAGCATTAGGGATTCAGTCACTAAAATGGCAGTTCCTCCTGCGCGGTTTAAGCGTGCCGTGTCGTGCTGGGCCCGTTTTTGGTTGCGTTAACACTATGCCTAGTTCCGGCCCGGGGGTACTTTTTCTCCTTTTTTCTGGCCCTACAAAATCTTGGTTCTATCGGGGCCAACAAGCGGGCCAGCAAACAGGCGGAATATGCTAAACTAGTGTGAGAATCGCTGGCAAGGGGGCTACAACTACAACAAAATGAACATATTTTACCGTGATTTAATTGTAATACACGTTTCAAAATTATGCCGAAGTAACAACATACTGATACCGGTTAGTAAAAAACCATGAATTAATGCTTTGACAAGTCTGCAGACAGACGGCAGGCCAAACACCTTTTTAAAATGCGTGTTTCTTAATGGAGAAACTAAGCTAACGCTGTGTGTGCTCCGACCGTCCACACTCACAACAACGGCCTATACAGACATTAATAAAGCAGCGACTGTATTCGCCATGACACAGGCAGTCTGTGGTTTGGACTAGTTTAACTTTTGTCTAGTTTCTGAACAGATATGAGGAGCTGTGGCTCTGAGTGCTAACAGCTAACGGCTGATATTGGTTTTCTGTGGTTCGCATTGATTTTTGTAGTATGGAAATGTAGTGGTATTAAAATGGTCATTTTAATATTAAGAAAGAAAAGATAACAATTATCCTTGAACAACTTATTTATTATATCACCAGTAATTACTTGCTAGGGAAACCTCATGCTCACTTGTTTAACTTTTAAACGAGAAAGATCACATGTTTGAAACACGCGGTGTAACAAATGTGCATGAGAAATGGGCGGCGGTGGTGGCGAAGTCCTTAGGGAGTTGGCCTGGCAACTGGAAGGTCACCAGTTCAAGTCCCGGCAAGACCAACTGCTACCGAGGTGTCCCTGAGCAAGGCACCGTTCCCTACACTGCTCCCCGGGCGCCGTTCAAAATGGCAGCACACTGCTCCTAAAATTAGGATGGGTCAAATGCAGAGAAACAATTTCCCCATGAGGGATTAATAAAAGTCCGTCTATTATTAAATGCATTTGTTGTAATACAAGTGTTTGTTTAGCAACTTCTAAGATTTTAATGTTTAATGTCCAATGGAATTAAAGGTAATATGAATTTCGTTTCAGGTGCATGAAGAATCGTGGAGTATTATCAAAGGTATGTTTCACACTTGCATGCCATGATACAACATTTCAAGTAAATGTTTTTGCACAGTTTGTTTTGCAATACAAAATGTGGTTATTACAGTATTTCTATCAACTTTTGTTTGTTAAAAAGCACATTTACTTGAGCTTTGATCATCATTGATTTTCAAAACCTGTTGTGCAAACCTTAATTTGAGTTTAGCAGCAAACATAGAACTACTTATACATTATTTTTCAAGATGGCAAATTATCGCACCAAACTCCGAGGCTACGGTGTTCAAGAGCCCTGCACAGCAAAAGTCTGCCATGGGTGTAAAAAAGCCTCGAAAAGCAGAGGTAAATGATCTTCCTCCTTACCCAGCAGGAGAAGATGAAGACAGTCAAGAACAGGAAAGGATTGAGTTGCTTTCTGAAGTGATGAAAAGGGACAACAAGACATTGATAAAAGAAAAAATGGCAAAAACATTTCCACACAGAAGAAATGAAATTGTCAACCACTCACCCAGTATGGAACTGATCAAAGCAGATGGCCCTCTCTACTTGAGACGTCTCGCGTGAGTTATAAGTGCATCCTAATATTATTATACCTGCTCCAGAATGATAATGTTTTTGTCACATCACATGGTTACACAGTTTATAAAGGAATCATAAATAATCCTTGGATGTGTATATGCAAAGTCCAACATTGAACAATGACATTTGCTAGCCAAAACATTATATGCACATGCTGTGAAGTCATATGATTAAACCCAGAATGGGAAAATCATAAAACATGGCAAGACAAGCAAAAAGATCATAGGTGCTTTCTGCTTTTAAAATCTTGTAAGAATAATAGGTTAAATTGTAATATTAAAATAAATGTTGGTTTCATTATCTGTCTTTCAGATCCAGGATGAGTTTCACAGAATCACGATGGTGCACCTGGAATCGAAGTTCATATCCAAACTGGATGAATATACTCCTGGCCTTCGGAAACTGTTCCACTCCAAGGGAGGAACCATGCGGCTGAAGTTGAAAGCTGTCCTTATCCAGGTACCCTTCAATGAATATTATTATCATGACAAAAGGAGGTAATGCAAGGCTGTAATTCTCACAAAAGAAGTGAAATAGTTTTCAGCTTTATTAAGATCAATACTTACTCAGGTTTATAATGTTAATTTTAAGTTAACATCTTCAGAAATGTGTGCATTCAATTAGATTTTTACTCGAGGTCAGGCTAAAAGTCTACTTGACACAATTATATTGAAGGGTGTTTCTCATTCTTAGTACTTCATATTTATATTCAAGCGGGCGTCAGAACATTTGAAATGCCTCTGAAAATAGGCTTGTCCAGGACAATATTTTCAATAGAATAGACCTCAATGTTAAAAAATATACTTAAACACTGAGGGTGTCAAAACAATTACACATTATAGAACAATTGAATTTCATCATATTGAACAGGTGCATGTATTTTCAGTAGCCACTGAGTGTACATTGTCTCTAATTACCAAAATTACAGCATTGTAACTATTTGTAATATATATATATGTTATTTACAGCATTGGTTGGTTAGGGTTGCTTTTAACACTGAATGATTATTGAAAAGATATGTCTGGTGTACTTAAACTTGTTAGATTGTATGCCAACAGCTTAACTGACATTTGTCATTTACTGATGGGTTTCTGTTTATTTATTTTTTAAATCAAACTCTTATAGTATAAGTAATGAGCAATAAAATAAGGTAATGTTTATTTTTAAAGTAACAGACTGAGACACTCGCAGATAAGGCAACATTTTCTGTAATAAAGCACTGGGTGATAGGACGTGTTTCATTCAAATTAAACCATGTTTATTTTTTATTTCAGACTCCAAGCAATCCCAACATCAACATCACAAGAGAGGTTGTCATTTGCTGTCTGATGATTTACCTTGGGGAACGTACTGATCAGCTCTTAAAAGAGTATGATGTAAGTGTATCTCCCTCATCTCTCTCTCTGTCTTCTCTCCTGGTATGTCTTGGCAAGGTCTAATCATAAAATAAAATGATAAATACAAGCAGGATTGATCCAGTTGCTGTAATTGACTGCCATCTTCAGAAATGGTCTTACAGTGAATTATCAAGATTGGTTGACCGGTGGCAAGCTTTTGCTAGAACATAAATAAGATATTCATCAATACACAGCGTTATTTATACATTAAAATACCTATGGATTTATTTAAATTTAAAAACATTTCACTCAATTCAGACTATAATTTATGTTGTAATTAAATTGTTGTAAGTTGTTGGTGAAATAATCACCTAATTCTTAACTTAGCTGGGATAAAAATATGCTATTGCAAAATGCCTTATGTTCTATTTTTCTAAAACACTGATGTAATTAGGGAGCATTCATTTCAAGTTTTCTTATCCAGTAAGTTGTAAGAAATTTGGTAAATTATTATATATGAATTGTTATCACCTTCTCCTTTGGCGGAATATTCTGACATATACAATGTTTTTGTAATTTCAGGATGCAGACAGCGCATCACAGGACCTTGCTGTTCAAGGGATGGCGATCTACAGCATCAAGACAAATGCTTCAGAGGGTTCCCATGACATCGGCATTGTTGTAGAGGGCATCCGAGTGCTGACTTCTCAGGGGACCATTCTAAGGGCTTGCTGCATGCTCATTGGGATTGCATATGCAGTCAATCTTGCCTATCCCAAGCAGCTAAACTACACGTTCGAAGCCTTCCACAAACTCTTTCTGGAACTGGACTGTTCAAAGCTGTTTGTTTATGTCTGTATAGGCCGTTGTTGTGAGTGTGGACGGTCGGAACATATATAACGATAGCTTAGCCAAGCTCCATTCAGAAAACAAGCATTCTAAAAGGTTTTTCGCCTGCCGTCTGTCTGCAGCAAGCGGCAAACTGTGGGGTAGAGCCGGGAAGCCAATACGAAAGTGCCACACACTGCAGTTCATATATTGGCCGATAGGCGATGGCTGCAGAAAGGAGCAATTTCCATAGACCCCCATGTTAAAATGCCCAACTTTACAGCAGAAAAAAACATGTTTCTACCCCTGGCTCCATACATTTTATTATCGATATAGTTAGATTCCACCTTCATGATTATGGATCTGTGAGTGAATTGTTTTCTAACGCGACCCTTTTATTTATATTAGGTCTTAAAGTTTGTGCATAAATTAGGGCGTGGTCACATTGAGTGACGGCTCTGTCAAGTGCCTGCCGCTGTTAGCTTCTTGTCTCTCTGCTAGCTGCTCCGTGAAGCTACAGGGACTCTGCCTGCTCAGCTCATCCAGGAAACACAACTTGTAGCCGGCCGTGGTTGTTTGTTCTTCATGCCTATATATCGGACTATTGTGACTCGCTCTGCGGTTAAAACAGACGGTGCACGAATGCGGTTTTGCGGTAAGTGAAATTCTAGTGCTTTATTTATGTGTTAATGATTTTAATCAGCTACGTAATGAATGGTAAGGCTTGGGTTAGCATGTAAGCTAGTGGTAGCTACATCGGTGCTAACGATTGTAATCGTAGCCTCCAAGTTAAAATCATAGACTGTATATATAAAGATTAAAACTAAATAGACAAGTGTTAAGCGTTAAGTGGGATAATACTGTTGAACAAACGGCTTCTGTTTGAGGTTGATAAAATAAGGTTACATCCTTGTAACTTAGAGATATTGTATTATATAGGTAGAACTGTATGCATCTAAGGTTAATTTAAATTGGCTATGCTCAAGTATGTAGACAAGCTAATGTCGAAGTAGTGTATGTGAAATCAACCTCACAATAAGATGTGTGTATATTACAATTATTAATGTCATATTTCAAGATGATTACTTAGATATTACAATATGGTTGGTTGAGCTGGAGTTCATTATTGAGCTTACACGTTAACGTCACAGTCATCTGAAGAACGAACCCAAACCTTGTTGTTTTTATTAATTGCATTACCAAATGGGTATCAAATAAACAGTAAGCATTGGTAACACAACTTCCAAAGTTACAGTAAAATAAAAAGGCCCCTGACTCGGACAATACACAATCCAACATGTTCAACAGAAGAGAATCAGTTTGTTTAAGGGGTCCAGGTGATGCAGACAGGCTGGACCAGAGAGTGAGAGGCAGAACTGGACTCCTCACAGCAGTGAACTTCAGCACAGGTACAAAGACTCTTTGTTCATACTGTACAAAGAATCAAGAAAGATATTGGTTTAAATGAATGAAGTATTGACTTGAATACACTGATATACATTCCATTAAACAATACTAAATACTAGATCACCTTCTGTACACATCAGTTAAGTTGAGGGTTTTTTCCATGCAAAAAGTTACATTTAGATGATAACAAGCAATATGACTTTGTCAGCTTTCTAATTTAATGTATTGAAGGCAAAGATATTTAACACATAGTGAGAACTGCTACTATTTATCTCTCAATATTGTCTGTAAAAAACGTGGTAAAAGTTATTATTTCAGTGAGACAACAGAGCAAGCTTCTACAGTTACACTACGTTTTGATAACAGTTCAATATTATTTTGATAATAACATATATTTCAATGTTGATGAACATACTGTGCATACTGTTCATTCATAATCTGATTGTCTTTGTAGCTCATTGTTGAAATAAAAAAAAAAACATTGCAATTACAAAATAATTATATCTACAGCCCCTAAACACACAAACACACCGCTTTCATAAATAACACACTTGTTCTGCAATAATATGTTTTATGTTTCCTGTCATTTTTGTTAGGAAAGGACATGCCTGAAAGACAGGACATTTTCTCCTTCTCTGATGGTCAAGAAGAACATCCAAGAGGAACATTAAAAGCTGATGTTATGAGATTTTAAGACCAGTACAGGACATTCACTAAGGAACTACTTTTATTGTAAAAACAGTCAGCTGATCGAATGCAGCTATTTCCACATCTACACTCCATCAGCTGATTATTTCTATTTGCCTCACTTTATGAGCTTCACAACATGTACCTTGTTTTGCAACGTCACAAATAAATGGGGCCAATCTTCAGTCAGATGTGAATGTGTAATCTAACATTTTCAGTAAGAATAATGGACAAAAGGAGTGCAAATACAAATACAATTTATTGAAATGTGAACCAAAAGCACATATGGACAGAAGGTGTAAACCTATTAAATGTATAAGTAAACACATTTAATCAAATAAAGTGACAGACTAGGCCTGTGCAGTTGGTATCAGCTTTGCCCAGCATGGGCTCCTTCATCAGCCCTGGTCCTCCTCGCAGAGGAAAGACCCTCAGTCCTCTCCAAACCAACAGACAGGACCATCACACGGAGGTTTCTCCCTGAAGTCTCTGCAGCTCTCTGGACACCATGCTGTCTCAATCCGTCCACACTGAATATGAGAGGGGGAAAATTAAAATAATAAATGCTTTAGACAATAAGAAATATAAAGTTGACTGTTGAGTTGCTCAGTTTTTTTAGATTGTCAATACTATTACTGTATAACTAATATCTCAGGTTAAGAGGCACATTCAAATAAAGATTGGTCTTTAAATACATTTTGTCTTTTGAATTGTTTGTCTAAAGTCAAGGATCTATAACTGGTACTTAGTTTTAATGATACAGTCTGGTTATTATGCTGTTTGGAGGAGGCCTCACAGGTAAGAGCGCTAACTAGCTACCATCACATGTACCTTAGCTTGACTTAAATGTATTAAACGTATAGTTAAGTGATATAAAAATATAATTAACTAATGTCATGCAAACATATTAATATTTGCTTGATTCCAGTGTTGAATTTAGCACAATTGCATACAAACGTTAAGGGGTTTTAAGATTCTGAAGTATTATGCTAAAAGCTCAATAACTTAGATTATTATTTATAGTTTTGCTGAATAGTTTCATGTCCGCTTACCTTAGAAACGTAAAATGCGACGGCAGTGTGCAGATGGGGAGCATGTTAGCTTAGCTTGGTAGCTTCGGCTAGCTCTGGAATTTCCAGCTCGGTGGCAGCAGGTCCCGCCTCGGCTCCGCCTCTTTGCCCTTATTTGGAGCAGGCTGGAGAAGGCGGGAGTTGAACTCTGGCGTCACTGTCGAGCCGTTAGTGGCCGACTCCGCCTACTAAGGGCTTCACGGCAACTCTGCAGAATCCTATGGGTGACGTCACGGACCCTACGTCCATTTATATATACAGTCTATGGTCTGCAGACTTGTCAAAGCATTAATTCATGGTTTTTACTAACCGGTATCAGTATGTTGTTACGTCGGCATCATTTAGAAACGTGTATTACAATTTAATCACGGTAAAATATGTTCATTTTGTTGTAGTTGTAGCTCCCGAGCCAGCGCGTCTTGTTTGAATGATGCGAGTAAATACAGCTGGCAGCCGCGGTGAAACTCGAGCGACTAGAGCGATGAGATAGGAGCGTTTAGAGCGAAGCGAATATTCGCATCGCGTCCGGTGTGAACGCAGCATTAAAGCGAGCTACGCGCTGCACTGGAAACGCGCCATTACATTACCAGAAGTCCTCATTTAAGGGGTAATTTCTCCCAAAAAAAATGTGTTTACTCACTGTATCAAAAGCCCCACCAAAAATATGTTCCACCAGCCGCCACTGCCTGCCTCTCTGTTGGACTCTGTCGCATCGGGGCTACTGCTGTGGTGCGGACCGCATTAACCAGACTCTTCACAACGAAGGATCACTTCTTGTTCAAGGCAGGGAAGGTTTCGCAGTACGCAGTCTACTGACCCGCAGCTGCTGCCTCTCTGTTGGACTCCGGTACTGCACCTTACTCACGAGACGTTGTAAAAAAATAAAATGGGTGGGAGGCGAATGCAGTAACCACTCCGCCAACGCCACAGTCACCCCCATCGTGCGGGCCGGATGAGAATGTCTGGCGGGCCGGACGTGGCCCGCGGGCCGCCAGTTGGTGATCACTGATGTAGTGTCTCTACTTTAAAGAGTCCTCTCCTGCTGATGTTCAGGTGTATATCAGTATGTAGTGTCTCTACTTTAAAGATTCCTCTCCTGCTGATGTTCAGGTGTATATCAGTATGTAGTGTCTCTACTTTAAAGAGTCCTCTCCTGCTGATGTTCAGGTGTATATCAGTATGTAGTGTCTCTACTTTAAAGAGTCCTCTCCTGCTGACAACCGCTTAGAGATGTCCCACCCCTTGGCCTATCACGTACAATGTGTCAGATCACTAGCATATAGAAGTGTGAGTGTTACGTAGTGCTGTCACTATGTTCTGGAAGTAAACAAAGGAGTCCAATGGAGGCATTTGTTCTTTAATTGTTTTCTCACTTAATTGATGCAGTTTTTTTCTGTTTGAGGTCATTCTGTACATTAGAATCATCTCATAGTGAAACACAATACAGTTAAGAAACATATATACATATATGCATATACAGTGGAATAGAAATATACTACTTTCACTCTCATAAAACTATAATACACATATAATGAAAAACACATCAATAAAAAAACATTTTTCACAGCTATGGTTTGCATCCACACAGCACTTAGATTTTGCTGTGAAGGATTTTAATATCTGTAATGAATTCGATTTCCTTAGATTGTCATTAAAGTGGACCTATGATGCTATGTTTAGGAAATAGCATAGGTCTCAGATATATAAAAATATATAAAAAACATGTCTATGAAGTGTTTTCCTCAAAATAACAGATCACCCATTCTAGCCATGCCTCATATACCTCTATTTCACTTCCTGTTTCAAAAGTGCTGATTCCGGGGTAAAAAGCTTTAAAAAATGAAAAAGGAGGGGGCTGAGCTCATGCGGGACCCGGCAGCTACTGTCTAAACTAAATACTGCCGTGATGAAACGCCATATCATGGATTATCAAGGATTCTCTCTGAAACAGTTTGGAGCTCAAAGGCTTTCTCTCTTGCCGGTTATACCACAAGGGGAGTTCCTTTTTACTTCCTGCTTCTTCACACACATGCTCTCCAGTACAGGTTAGCTCTGAGTGTTAGCGATGCTAATGTAAACACCGACCATATTACGTCCAAAACTGTCGGGCATTGTTTCTGACAGCAACGTTTCTGATTGGGCCGTGGGTCCACATTTCAGATATTACGTCATATCGGACGCAAATCTGGATCAGCTCCGTTGCTCCCCGTTTTTAGAGATTTGGGTACGGAGGAAAAGAGAGGGTTTTATTTTGTGATGCTGCGTGAGTTCCCTGACACACCGGGGACACAGTTATGTATAAAAGACATCAGAAAGTGCATTTTGCATGATAGGTCCCCTTTAATTCAGATTGTCCAATTCAGAGCATTAATGTCATCTTCAGGTGAAGTTAGGAATAAAAGCTTATGAAGTGTTGTTTGCTCAAAAGAGGCTGACCTTAAGGTTGTAAATTTGAGAGGTACCTAAAAATATTCAGGCTTAATTTACAGGGGTTGCTCGGGTTGTGAGTCCCAGTTGAACACTTCTGACGAGGCGTAGAGTTATGTCTGATGGCAGCCCTTTTCTCACCAGCTCATCTTTAATCTGTAGAAGAAAAGTGAAATAAGTGCGAGATGTAGAAAGATATATGATTATGACAATTATGATGAATTATACCATCAGTGTTCTGTGTAAAGTGAGAATACTACTGATGCTGTTATATTGTATAGTCCTTCTGAGTCATCTAAAATTGTTGGATGCTTAAGATACTTGAACCTGACTTTCAAAATAAGTTTGAATCTTTTATTTTTATGTATGCATTCATTTAAAAATGTAACACATATAGCTAAACCTGAAAAATGTCCTGTAATGAAAGCCCATTTGTCCTTTACTCTGGGACAAATGGACAGGTTCTCAAAGTTTGTGGTTTGAAAATAAACACTCTCCCTGCAACTAACAGTAACACATCACAAACAATCATGCAAGAACTTGCTAAACATATTTAAAATCTGAAAGGTCTAATGTATTTTCAAACAATGTGCCTTTGGGGTGTTTGTTTTCAATGGGGTTGAAAAGGGCTTCCCGGTTCAACTGATTTCTTGGGGGGATTTTGGAAAAATAGGCAGAATAAACATTAGGAAACTTTAAATTGATGCTTTGACATGAGCTAATCTCTGAGTAGACAATAAGAGGCTGACCTGTTGTATGATGGTACTCCTGATGAAGTCCTCAGACAGTGGAGACGCAGAGGAAATCTTGATTCTCATAGCTACAACACCTAGAAGAACAGTGACTTGACATTACAATGCAGGCCAGAAGAGTGCTGAAACACTAATATGCATAGAGAACCTCAACTGCTATTGTTATTGTTTAACTATGTGCATTAAGAGATACAGAGGTGGACCAAATTCCAATCACTTGTATATAGACTCTTATTGCACTATTTCACTTTTTTTATATTTTCCTTTTTGTATTTACTTGCACTATTTTTTTCTGATTGTCTATTTTATTGTGTTGCACTGTTGGAGGAGCCTGTGACCTAAAATGTTCATTGTCATAACTACACTGTAGCTATGTACGTATGACCAATAAAAGCCTTGAACCTTGAACTATTTGCATTAAGAGATACAGAGGTGGACCAAATTGTATTTGTGCTGCAATTTGGTTTCCCATTTACCATCCTGCAGTTTTCTATGGAAAACTCCTCTTCGTGAAAACATAGTTTAAAACGTCACCATTTGTCGTACTCACCTTGTTTTGAGACTCCAGTTACAGGTGTTGGGGATTCAGTTGTGTCTTCAGATGTAGAAATCCCTGATGGACTTGATGTTATAGTAGTAGGGAGAACAGTCGGAGTTGGTGAAGGGACGATGGTTGTAGTTTGAGGTGTTGTTGTTGTAGGTACGACTGTTCTTAGTTGGATTGTTGTTAGTGTAGGCGTCGTTGGTAGGGAAGTTGGTGAATAAATTGTGGATGTTTGTGTGGTTGGTGTAGGGATAGTTGTTGTGCTGAGTCGGGTAGTTGTTATTGATTGAGTAGTGGTTGTAACTGGTGTAGTTGTACTGCTGGTCGAAGTCAGTGGGGTAGTTGTTGAGGGAACTGTAGTTGTAGTTAAGGCTGTTGTTGTAGGGATGGTAGTTGAAAGTCTGTTATTTGTTGAGGGAATTGTAGTTGTTCTGGTTGCTGTAGTTGGTGTAGGGATTGTTGTTATGGAATGAGTAGTGGTTGTTGTAACTGGTGAAGTTGTTGTGCTAGTTGTAGTTAGTGGAGTAGTTATTGGAGGAATTGTAGTCATCATTTCTGTGGTTGTTGTAGGAATAGTTCTTGTGGTCAGTGGTGCAAATATTGTGGATTGAGTAGTTGTTGTTGTTGTTGCTGGTGTGATTATTGTAGTCATGGTTGTTGTTTGTGCAGTTGATGTATTTGGTGTACTTATGGTTGCTGTGGTCTGTGGAGTAGTTGTTGAGGGAGTTGTAGTGTGAGCGATTGTGGTAGTCGTTGTAGGGATGCTTGTTGTTGTGGTTAGTGGAGTAGTTGTTGTGGTTTGTGTGGTTGTTGGAGTAACTGTTGAGGGAACTAAGGTTGTAGTTTCACCGGTTGTTGTTGTTAGTGGAGTAGTTGTTGTGAAATTAGTACTGTTTCTAACTGGTGTAGATGTTATTCTGGTTGTAATTAGCTGAGTAGTTGTGAATGGAACTGTGGTTGTAGTTTGTGTGGTTGTTGTATTTGGTGTAAGGGTGGTTGTTATAATTAGTGTGGTAGTTGTTGATGTTGGGATGGTTGTTGTGGTTAGTGGTGTAGTTGTTGAGGGAATTGTGGTTGTATTTTGTGTTGTTGTTGTATTTGATGTAGGGGTTGTTGTTGTAATTAATGTGGTAGTTGTTGGGGCGGTCGTTGTGGTTACTGGTGTGGTTGTTGATGGAATTGTGGTTGTATTTTGTGTTGTTGGTTGGTGGGTCGTGGGGTACGGTGGTGGTATGTTGGGGGTAATGAATGAGTTAATTGTTGATGTTGGGGTGGTTGTTGTGGTTAGTGATGTAGTTGTTGAGGGAATTGTGGTTGTATGTTGTGTTGTTGTTGTAGTTGATGTAGTTACTGGTATAGATGATGATGGAATTGTGGTTGTAGTTTGTGTTGTTGTTGTATTTGGTGTAGGGTAGTTGTTGTAATCAATGTGTTAATTGTTGATGTTGGGGTGGTTTTTGTGGTTAGTGGTGCAGTGGTTGAATGTTGTGTGTTGTTGGTATAGTGATAGTGCTTGTAGCTACTGGTGTTGTGTTGATGGAACGGCTGTGGTTATTGTTGGCTCTGTAAGGCGGAATGGAGAATACAAGAAAGATTACCAAGGAAAATAGAAATGGAAGTTAAAAGTAGAAGCTAAGACAGTTTGACTCACCATTTTCCTAACACTCACAATGACACATCGGAGCTCAGACTGATATTTGGTGGTTGAACTGTGGAAACATATCAATACGTTAAGTCATTTACAAAATGGTGACACAAATCTTTAGCACCAAGTAATATATTCAATTAAATACATAGACCTGCCGCCTGTAGTCCATTTCCCATTATCTTTTAGGAACTTAAAAACTAAATGAATCCCCAAACTCCTTTCTTATCTTTTATATTTATACTGACAGTTAAAATATTTCCTTATACATTTCTATAGGCTAATGTTCAGCTGATCAAGTGACTGACTTCGTGATTGATTGGATGACAAAACAGATGGGATGGCTTTCTCCGTCTTCTTCTTGAGACGGCGTCCATCTCAGGAGGAACCGTCCTGCTCCTAATGAACTCTTGTTCATGTTGTGCGGCCCGCTGAACAGCAGCTCAAGCGTCCTTTAAAAAACAGCAGAAGAGTTCAATGTTATCAATTCTAATTCTAGAGCATTATTGTAGCAACAAAAACTTTTTTTATATAAATATATAGTGAAGTAACGACCGAAGTTGCTCTCCATGTGTGTTTGGTAATCCAAGTTCCTTTTTTTTTTAATGCAGTTTTTCATGCCTTCATTGCAGTTGTTCTACGGTAAGCTGATTTTACATTAAGTGGTCGAACCAGTATATGCCTTTAAAAGTCTGAGCTTGTAAAACTACTGAGACAACATGGTGCTTATGCACAATTTACTCTAGGGCCCTGAATGCATTACCCACTGTGTGTAAAAATAGTTGGTTCAGTTAAACTTTCACTCTTGTCAAACCTGTCTTGGGCGTCTAAATTACATAATACAACATATCAGATTCTTTGTGCACCTGAAAATCTTTAGAGAATGATTACAATTTGTCCCCGCCCTATTGACTGTGGCTAAAAGTATTTTTCATCTAACCAGAGAATGTCCTATGTCATTAACCTTTGGTATTTTGTTATGTAAGTTCTTTACATTTAGTTGTATGTTAGACTTACGTGGAGACATTAGCCTCTGCATTGACGCTGATAGAAAGGGTCTGATTGACAGGGGTGTACAGTTGAGCTTTGTTGGCTGGAGTTGGAGTCAGGAACCTGGGCAGATAGAGTCCCTCTGTGCAGGAGGGCACTGCGGGGTCCACTGGAAAAATAAATAAATGTTTTTAAGGACGGCAATACCTTTAGGGTCGTCAAGGCATCAGTTGTTCCGACACTTTAAAATATCTTGCATGCTGTTTGATTGCCATAACCTTTTGTCAAATCTAGACCCATTTTAACTCTTTGAGAACTGATTCCTTTTTTTGTTAAAAGCATAAATTGGAAGAATAAAACAAATTCAAATCGTATCCATCGCTAGCTAGCTGAGGAATCATCCAATCGATCATGTTCGTTATGACTTTGACAATTTACTCTCAAATAACTGATGATCAACAAGCTCCATGATGAATAACTTCAGGCAAAATAATAACAAATCTTACCTCTTACAGCAAACTGGATAGGTATTTTGCTGATAGCACTGGTGACTGTCAGCCCTCCGTTTTGAGTCAGAGAGATGGTCTGCCTGGGAAAGTCCTCCATCACCATCTGGACAATGTACGGACCTTCGTTTACGCTGCTGGTGGGGCTGAAGGACAGAATACAGGACTGAAAGAGGACGAAAGGGGACAAGAGGTAAACAAAAGTAACGAAATGCCATTTTTTTTACAACGTCATCTTCAAGCATCAGTGACTGGAGCTACTCACTTCTGAGAGGCTGAGAACAGACGGCGTAGTGCACTGGGTACACTCTGAGAGGGAGGAGCTTACGTATCTGCATCTGACCTCATCTCCATCCGGATCAAAGTCCAGCAGGTGGAAATCTCTCCGACAGTTTGAAGGAACTCTGACGGAGAAAAACAATATGTGAAGCACGAGCCATGCAGCCAACCGATCTGCTGTTGCTCAATGTTGTCTAGACAGAGTTAACTATTAAATGTCAAAAGACAATGAGGTGATTGTCATTTGGTAGGAAATGGATATTGCATGCAATCTGACCCGCTTGTTGCTCACTGTTAGCTCCAGGAAACCTTTTTTTTTTAAATTTAAGCGTGAATCTGAAGTTAAAACCGAGATAAACCAATAAAATAAACCAAATTTACAATGAGACGTTTTTTCTTCTTTTAAAAGGATGTGTTGTGGCATGAAATGGTAGAACTGCTGACAAATAGATGGACAAAGAAACCGTGAGGGGGGGTCACCTCAAGGCTGGCAGGATTGTAGTCTGGGGCGATGTGTTGGCTTGTCTGATGTCCGACCTGTTCCTCAGATCCACTCCAGTCACAGCTCTCCATCTTGAGATGCCATTGTTATTATTTATCCAGGCATTGCCAGACAACCTTCATGAGAAAGACAAGTTTTTACGTGCTGCACAGAACCTGGCACATGTGTACCCATGTCTTGCATAAGCGTTCCTGTAACTTGGAAACTATTCTAATATTAAATATGTTTCAAAGCGATTTACAATAACTTACAAAAACCTAAATATGGTGGTGGTTTCTTTCCTTGATGTCTTACTGTTTTACCACCTTTACAACATGCTTTGGCAACGCTAAGTTTTAATATTGTCAAGCCAATAAAGCAATTTGAATTTGTATAAACCACCACCAATTAAATTGATTTATTAATCAACCTTAATTTTCAGTTATTGCAATTACCATACTTTTCTTTAAATTTCTTCAAACATTTTAATTGTGATTGTTTTACCCTTTTAAAAGGTTATGTTTATTATTATGGAACTCACTCTAATTGGAACTGAGAGTTGATGGGAACCTGCCGAGTCATGATTCCTCTCTTTGACACCACTCTCCACTGCTCTCCTGGTCCACTACGTTTAGCACCAGAGAAGTCCGAGTCCCGCAATTTTGAGAAGGGCAGCGCCAGAAGTCTCTCGAAGAACAAAGGTGGAAGCTCAGCTTATAGCGAAGGACAACCTGTAGTTTTTACAGTGGCCGAGTGTTATTCCAGGGAAAGAAGACATAAAAGGTTTGGAAAATATGACTACAAATCTTGTTTTTTTAGATAACATGAATGTCATCACATGGTCCAGGTTCCATACAGAGACAACAAGCACCTCATTCAAAGGTAATACAACAAATATCCTTGTGTATCCCTTTAATTTTCTAACATTTTCCAAAATGTCTGTTTTCACTTTTTCAGCTATATTCACAAACTGTTAGTTGTGTGAAGTTATTCTTGTTATGTATTGTCACATTTCAACTGATAACTATTGAATTAAAAGAAAACTTTACGTACCGTGAGAGATCCATCTGCATTAGTGTTTTTTGGGTAATAAGTCATTACTGTCCCGTAAAAATGAGACGACTGGGCGCCGCAGACCAGCAGTAGCAGCAGCAGAGAGACACACATAGTAAAGGTATTACTCTCTCCACACAATGAGAGTAAATGACTACCAAGACTAAAGCATTTACTTCAAAAGACAGCCCTTCTTCGTCCCTCCCTTCCCCTTTGTGCTTTTTGGATGTATTCCACTCGGAAGGTCTTTTGAGTGAGTAGTAGAACAATAAACCAGGAAACTGCCGGGTATGAGGAAATGTTTGGTGATAGGGTTTATTCCAAAGAAGAGAAGAGATGAATCTGTCCAGGGACTACAGATGAAAAATAGCCTCTTGGCTAACTCTGGCACATTTACAGAAATGTTCATTAATATGCACTGTCCCTGTTAAATAAATGAATGAATACAAAATAAAATACATTTACAGATGGGTGAGTCCAGGTAGAAAGCAATTGTATGAAACAATTAGACTAAGATTGACTTAAAGGGTTTTTATGGTAAAGAAAAAACTAAAAATTCAGACAACACTCAGGGTCCATTAAACCGTCACAGAGTGTGAGGTAAGTAAGACGAATTCAGGGACTACTCTTTAAATTGCGCTCCTAATAAATAAAGGGAATTGGATCCAGAAAAAAAAAAAAAACACTTGGATGCAATTTAATAGAATTTGGATGCACCCTTTGCATTAGTATTGGAATGCGGCCCGACCATAACAATGTCGCATTTGGCTCCAAGCTACTCTGTGCCATGCTCCTAGTTTATTGGAAAACAATAGACTGTATATATAAATGGACGTAAGGTCCGTGACGTCACCCATAGGATTCTGCAGAGTTGCCGTGAAGCCCTTAGTAGGCGGAGTCGGCCACTAACGGCTCAACAGTGACGTCAGAGTTCAACTCCCGCCTTCTCCAAATAAGGGCAAAGAGGCGGAGCCGAGGTGGGACCTGCTGCCACCGAGCTGAAAGTTCCAGAGCTAGCTGAAGCTACCAAGCTAAGCTAACATGCTCCCCATCTGCACGCTGCCGTCGCATTTTACGTTTCTAAGGTAAGCGGACATGAAACTATAAATAATAATCTAAGTTATTGAGTTTTTAGCATAATACTTCAGAATCTTAAAACCCCTTAACGTTTGTATGCAATTGTGCTAAATTCAACACTGGAATCAAGCAAATATTAATATGTTTGCATGACATTAGTTATTTATATTTTGATATCACTTAACTATACGTTTAATACATTTAAGTCAAGCTAAGGTACATGTGATGGTAGCTAGTTAGTGTTCTTACCTGTGAGGCCTCCTCCAAACAGCATAATAACCAGACTATATCATTAAAACTAAGTACCAGTTCTAGATCCTTGACTTTAGACAAACAATTCAAAAGATAAAATATATTTAAAGACCAATCTTTATTTGAATGTGCCTCTTAACCTGAGATATTAGTTATACAGTAATAGTATTGACAATCTAAAAAAACTGAGCAACTCAACAGTCAACTTTATGTTTCTTATTGTCTAAAGCATTTATTATTTTCATTTTCCCCCTCTCATATTCAGTGTGGACGGATTGAGACAGCGTGGTGTCCAGATAGCAGGAGAGACTTCAGGGAGAAACCTCCGTGTGATGGACGTCCTGTCTGTTGGTTTGGAGAGGACTGAGGGTCTTTCCTCTGCGAGGAGGACCAGGGCTGATGAAGGAGCCCATGCTGGGCAAAGCTGATACCAACTGCACAGGCCTAGTCTGTCACTTTATTTGATTAAATGTGTTTACTTATACATTTAATAGGTTTACACCTTCTGTCCATATGTGCTTTTGGTTCACATTTCAATAAATTGTATTTGTATTTGCACTCCTTTTGTCCATTATTCTTACTGAAAATGTTAGATTACACATTCACATCTGACTGAAGATTGGCCCCATTTATTTGTGACGTTGCAAAACAAGGTACATGTTGTGAAGCTCATAAAATAAATAGCTGCATTCGATCAGCTGACTGTTAACAATAAAAGTAGTTTCTTAGTGAATGTCCTGTACTGGTCTTAAAATCTCATAACATCAGCTTTTAATGTTCCTCTTGGATGTTCTTCTTGACCCTCAGAGAAGGAGAAAATGTCCTGTCTTTCAGGCATGTCCTTTCCTAACAAAAATGACAGGAAACATAAAACATATTATTGCAGAACAAGTGTATTATTTATGAAAGCGGTGTGTTTGTGTGTTTAGGGGCTGTAGATATAATTATTGTGTAATTGTAATGTTTTTTTTTTATTTCAATAATGAAATACAAAGACAATCAGATTATGAATGAACAGTATGAAGTTCATCAACATTGAAATATATGTTATTATCAAAATAATATTTAACTTATCAAAAGGTAGTGCAACTGTAGAAGCTTGCTCTGTTGTCTCACTGAAAGAATCACTTTTACCACGTTTTTTACAGACAATATTGAGAGATAAATAGTAGCAGTTCTCACTATGTGTTAAATATCTTTGCCTTCAATATATTACATTAGAAAGCTGACAAAGTCATATTGCTAAATATCTTAATGTAACTTTTTGCATGGAAAAAACCCTCAACTTAACTGATGTGTAGGTGATCTAGTATTTAGTATTGTTTAATGGAATGTATATCAATGTATTCAAGTCAATACTTCATTCATTTAAACCAATATCTTTCTTGATTCTTTGTACAGTATGAAAAAAGAGTCTTCGTACCTGTGCTGCAGTTCACTGCTGTGAGGAGTCCAGTTCTGTCTCTCACTCTCTGGTCCAGCCTGTCTGCATCACCTGGACACTTTAAACAAACAGATATATATATATATATATATATATATATGTAAAGTACCATGTGTACAAACAATATAACTGATTATCTTCTGTTGAACATGTTGGATTGTGTATTGTCCGAGTCAGGGTCCTTTTTATTTTACTGTAACTTTGGAAATTGTGTTACCAATGCTTACTGTTTATTTGATACCCATTTGGTAATGCAATTAATAAAAACAACAAGGTTTGGGTTCGTTCTTCAGATGACTGTGACGTTAACGTGTAAGCTCAATAATGAACTCCAGCTCAACCAACCATATTGTAATATCTAAGTAATCATCTTGAAATATGACATTAATAATTGTAATATACACACATCTTATTGTGAGGTTGATTTTACATACACTACTTCGACATTAGCTTGTCTACATACTTGAGCATAGCCAATTTAAATTAACCTTAGATGCATACAGTTCTACCTATATAATACAATATCTCTAAGTTACAAGGATGTAACCTTATTTTATCAACCTCAAACAGAAGCCGTTTGTTCAACAGTATTATCCCACTTAACACTTGTCTATTTAGTTTTAACCTTTATATATACAGTCTATGATTTTAACTTGGAGGCTACGATTACAATCGTTAGCACCGATGTAGCTACCACTAGCTTACATGCTAACCCAAGCCTTACCATTCATTACGTAGCCGATTAAAATCATTAACACATAAATAAAGCACTCGAATTTCACTTACCGCATTCATGCACCGTCTGTTTTAACCGCAGAGCGAATCACAATAGTCCGATATATAAGCATGAAGAACAAACAACCACGGCCGGCTACAAGTGGTGTTTCCTGGATGAACTGAGCAGGCAGAGTCCCTGTAGCTTCACGGAGCAGGTAGCAGAGAGACAAGAAGCTAACAGTGGCAGGCACTTGACAGAGCCGTCACTCAATGTGACCACGCCCTAATCTATGCACAAACTTTAAGACCTAATATAAATAAAAGGGTCACGTTAGAAAACAATTCACTCACAGATCCATAATTATGAAGGTGGAATCTAACTATATCGATAATAAAATGTATGGAGCCAGGGGTAGAAACATGTTTTTTTCTGCTGTAAAGTTGGGCATTTTAACATGGGGGTCTATGGAAATTGCTCCTTTCTGCAGCCATCGCCTATCGGCCAATATATGAACTGCAGTGTGTGGCACTTCCGTATTGGCTTCCCGGCTCTACCCCATAGTTTGCCGCTTGGTGGAAACGTGGAAAAAGGCAAAACATGACACTTGCAAAGATGTTTTTTATGAAAAGAAAAATATGCAGTTTTATGTTCAGCTCTCAAACAGAAACATGTATCAAAAGAAACAGAACAAGATGCTGCTCTTTCTAAAAACAAAAACAAGATTCCTCTTTCCTCTCATTCCAGTCACTTACAAAGCAATAGAGCCCGCCTTCCCAATTCAAATTGGCCAATCAGGTCACTTGATTAGTTGCGATTGGTCACAAACTTAACAAACAAATTACATTATTTACTTTCAAATAATACATTTTAACCAAGCGGCAAACTCTGGGGAACAGCCGGGACGCCAATACGGAAGTGCCACTGCCACACACTGCAGTTCATACATGGGCCGCTAGGGACTGGTTGCAGAAAGGAGCCATTTCCATAGACCCCCATGTTAAAATGCCCAACTTTACAGCAGAAAAAAACATGTTTCTACCCATGGATGCAATAAATATTATTATCGATATAGTTAGATTCCACCTTCATGATTATGAATCTGTGAGTGAATTGTTTTCTAACACGACCCTTTTATTTATATTAGGTCTTAAAGTTTTTGCATAAATTAGGGCGTGGACACTTTGATGGACACGTACATGCCTCACTGTCAGCTAACAGCAACTTGTCCACTCTGCTAGGCTACAACCATAGAGGCTACACCGTTAATTAGTCATAGTACTGTACTTGACCCTTTAGCTTTAGCCGTGTCCGTGGTGATTGTGCCTTTTAGGGAATATTGTTACAAATACCAGACAATTACAATGTCGTGCTGTGCGCTTGAATGTACTAACAGAGAAGAAGTCTAAAATGATAATATTATACATGTTAACCCCGTTCGCAGGTGTTTGTGTGCTTGGTAGCTTAGCTTGCTACTTATTAGCCAGCTAAGGACGTAACCCTTTATACATACATATACATTTTAGTTTATGATTCAGCCTTGGGTAAGACTTTTATAGTCTATGGCTATGACGCCCATAATGCTAAACGGGAGCAAATGTTAATAGGGGACCCAATTATCCCAGTGGTGGCCGCCGGAGCTAACGGAGCCGCAGGGGGCTAGCTCCAGCTGGCGTCCCGGAGCTAGCCCACTGCGGCTCCGTTAGGTCCGGGCGGTGGAGTCCGTTGTTATAACTGGAGATCAAGGAATGCAGCGAAATGCAGACTTGGTTCGCCTGCTGTAGTATTAGCTAAATAAATTATGTTGAACAAGGCTTATTAAGCTGAACATCGCCACAATTGTTCTGCTATGTATCGGTACTTATTTTCTTAACGTGTGAATGACAAGCATTAAAAAATAACAAAATATAGCTAATTCTCTTGCAGATTGTCTCATTTGATTATGAATATAACGTTTATATAGGGGAACTACACTGTTAGCAGTAACTTGGTATGCATGTATTTCATCTTAGCTTAGCTTCTTAGCCTGAGCTAGCTCTGTTTACTTCCAGTTCGGAGGCAGCAGGTCCCACCTCGGCTCCGCCTCTTTGCCCTTATTTGGAGCAGGCGGGATTAGACTCTGACGTTGCTGTCAAGCCGTTAGTGGCCGACTCCGCCTACTAAGGGCTATTCGGCAACTGCAGAATCCTATGGGTGACGTCACGGACACTACGTCCATTATTTTAACCATACATCTTTGAGTGTCATCAATTCAACTTCATCATCATCATTTGACCAATCACAGTTTCGACCCCGCCCACTCTCAAACCACATATCAAGACTGAAGGAGAACTGAAACTCAGCTCATGGATTTCATGATATCTTATCTGTTTATAATGAACTTCTCTTTCTAAAAAAAATGTTAGCAGACAGTGAGAGAGGAATTTGGATCTTCCTCACACATTTGAAGAGCGGTTGCTCTGACGAGGCGTAGAGTCCAGCCTGTCCTACAAAAAACAACCATATAGGTCAATTGTTGAGCAGCTTAATACGACCCAGAGTCACGTTTTAAAGTGTAGCACCTCTAGTGGTCGTGTAAGAAACAACATGCTCCCGTTGATTGCAAACGCTCCGGAGGGTCGTTTATTCACAAATAACCCTCTCTGGAAAATCCTAAATTGTGGAATAGTTTGGCCATTAAAATGCTTTTTTATTAGATTTCTAGCAAGAAGTGTATATTGTACTTTTATAATCTACGTCCAGTGGATGTGTAGGATCTATAGTTAGATATTACGAAGATTATTTGAGGTCTCGCCAGGCGAACGTGTATATGCGGCAGCTTCTATGTAAAGTTAGCGTGGGTGAAAACAGTATTTCCAGTCTCGAAGTTTTCATAATAAAACCGGAAGTATTCCCCACACTGTCAAATGATTACACAGTGATATCTGCATTACTCATCCACTAAAAAACATCAGTTTATCCTTGTTAATTACACAATATTGATTGGTTTAAATTGTGTACAATGCTTTTGTGTTTTTAACATTCGATTCGGAGAAACACATTTTTTTTCGGAGTTTAGACACTACAGAGTTTCCAAAGACACTACACTACCCAGAACCCCCAGCTATCGTTTGGGACTACAACATCCGCCTTGCTTTACAAACCCCGTGATTAGTCCTCAAGCTCTGTGATTGGATGTTGGAGTGGCAGTGCGACAAGGTTACGCCGAGTGTCCAACAGCTCTTTGAAATGGAATGGAACCACGGCAGACTTTCCAAAACTGGACTTGGACGGGTCCAGAACTACACATGCTGGCTATTGTGTGTTTCGCAACATGTTCTATGGCACCCCAGCTAGCGGGGAACGTTCTCACAACGTTGGCTAACGTTACCTACAGGTTCTAATAAGGTTTTAAAGAAACGTTTTAATCTGATGTTCAAAGAACCTTTTTAGGATGTTTATTTTTTCAAATAATGTTCCTATAAGGTTTAAGGTTAACTAAGACATAACGTTTAAACTGCAACATTCAGAGGATGTTTTGAGGATGTTATTAAGGCCTGAGATGACAGAACATTGTTCCTTTAATGTGATATGTTAACAAAGGTGGAACGTTTTGCCTCCTACATTCTAAGGATGTGTTTTGGACGTTGTTGGGTAACACATTAAATATATTCTTTATAAAACGTTCCCTCAATGTTACCTGATAACAAATGAAGAACATTCTCCAAGAAACATTCTGATTTTTTTTTTTGGGAGGTTATTCTTTTTTTATAAAACGTTCCTGTGATGGCAAATATTAGCACGGTCATGGTCAACGTCAGATTTATTTCTAGAGCGCTTTAAAAAACAAACTTGTTGCATTTGTTTGAAAGGATGTTTAAAAAAAATCTGATGTCACCGTATTTTCCTTTTGAGAAAAACAAACAAGCACGTAATTCATGATAAACTTTAAGCTGATATTGCATGTTTGCGGTGGCATGTGTGAGTTCCCAGCTAGAAATGTTTGTTACCATTAATTGTTCTAGGAATGTTTTCAGCGGGACGTTTTAGTTTGGCTCCCAGAATGTTCTTCTGAAAGGTAGGATGACGTTCTCTAAAAACATTCTTAACATTTTTGATGATAACTTTCTTAAGATGTATGAACAAATTGAGAAAATGAATAGGACGTATAAAAACGAATTTTCATGCCAATATTCACTCACATGCACTTGAGTGAATATTATAGGTATTATAGGTATTATAGGACTATATAGGTTCTAACTATTAGATAAGCTATCTGGCCATGTGTGGTTTGTGAGGGCTGCGTATAGTGTCCGC
This sequence comes from Gymnodraco acuticeps, assembly GCF_902827175.1. Lineage (NCBI taxonomy): Eukaryota > Metazoa > Chordata > Actinopteri > Perciformes > Bathydraconidae > Gymnodraco > Gymnodraco acuticeps. Next base: position 93,108 of record NW_022989849.1, read on the forward strand.
TGTTTATGCATATTGGATAAAACCGTTATTGCACCCTTTAGATTTGAGACCGACAGACATGTAGAGGAACGGACCGACTATCACTGCCCTTCCCCTGAAACCCCTGTCACATGCCCTGTTTGTATGTGTTTGTCTCTACTGTGTGTGTCTCTCTCTCTCTCTCCCTCCCCCCCCCCCCCCCCCCTACCTGCCTGCTGGTCTGCTCTACACAGCTGGGAGCAATCTCCAATCAACCACACCTGCTCATCAGCCACACTATGAAAGCCTGCAGCCTGCACTCATTCCCTGCCGGATTGTTGCGTGCCGCGCTAGCTTTTTGCCAGCATATTCTTTGACAACTTTGCCTGCTTTTGCCTCACACTCATTTGTGTGTCTCTCCCAGGAGGAATCCAAGGTAGTGATGGCAAAATGAAGCTTTGAATGAAGCGTCGAACCACTTGGACAATTGTGTCGGAAATAGGTTCATTTCTCGAAGCTTCAGTTACAGCAACGTTTGAAACTGTTTCAACCTGTCACCTGTCAGAATCGAGACGAGGCAGTGCATTGAATCGCCTGATTGGACGGCCAACCAGTGAGTTGATTCATTCAGGAAATGAAGCAGTTGCTGCTTCGGACGTCACATGTCACGTGATTTGAAGCAGTTGCTGCTTCGGACGTCATATGTCACGTGATTTGAAGCAAGCTTCGAAGCACTGCTTCTATGGAATAGGAAGTCCAGGGTTGAAGCTCCGTTCAAAGCTTCAGTGTCAAACTGCCATCACTAATGCAAGGCCTTCCACACTCCCAAGACCAGCCAGGCCTCTCCACCCTGGAACAACTGTTTCCTAGTGATGGCGAGATGAAGCCTTATGAAGCTTTGAAGCTTTCCGGCCAATTGGTTCGCAAAAGGGTTCATCTCGTGAGGCTTCATCATGGGCTTCATTTGAACACAAACCCTTGTTGGTCAAAGTGTGTAGAACAGGCAGATTGGACATCTCAACAGTGTGCTCCAGTGGCGGATTTAGGATTGTAGGAGATCCGGGGCTTAGCCCAGGAGTTGTTGGGTTGGGGGGGGGGGGTGCAGGGGTACAGTGCTATTTTTTATAAGTGGGGAGTGGACCGAACATCCTTTAGGGGGGTCGTCACCTCCTGTTGGGGGGTCCGGGGGCATGCTCCCCCGGGAAGATTTTTTTTAAATATTGAAGTTGAAAGCATCAATCTGGTGCACTTTGAGAGCAACATTAACCCTACCTTAATAACACCTTAAAGCGGACAAAAGGCACTGGAGAACACTCATTAACACCCTTTAATGAAGCAAACTAATGCCTTAACTCACTCAAATAGTCGTTTACTTATTAAGGTGAAACGAATGTGCGTAGAGTTTTAAAGGATGCGGATAGTCTCACCTTGATTCTGGCGCATTGCTTATCGTTTTATAGATCTATTCTCATCCACCATCTTTGTTTGTAACGTAAAGAGTGTAAGAGTCACGTTTCTGAATCGGACACTCTGAGTGGATGCAGTCACAGCCAATCGGAGTCTGATTCAGAGGGTTGCCTGTCAGTTCTGTTGTTATGTGTACTGAAACGAGAGCCGGTATAATTCCACGCGTGAAAACAAAATAAAATTGGAATACGTTATTTTAGTGTCTTAAAAGTAGACTGAGGTATGAAGGGTTAACGTTACATCTTAGGATAATTTTTAGTCATGTTCTGTATACATACTAACATATAAGGGTATACTTAGTGTGGTTGCTCCATGTTTACTAGCTATAACATTAACGTTACATCACTCTTTTTCACTTCTTACTCAGTCAGCCAGAGTGCAGATATCACCATTATATTAACAAACCTGAAACATCCATTTCTTGACTGCTGGTGATGACATTGTTGTCAGCTGCTGATACTGCTGCTGCTGCAGCTTGTGGCGCCGGCTGCTTCGATGACAATAACTTTCTAATATCCATAACTGTAGGCTATTAGCTTAAAACCATAAAACTCGTCAGGCACTAGGAAGGATCACTTCTTCTTCAGGGCAGGCTACGCAGTACGCAGGCTAATGTCCCATAGTGGCTGCCTCTCTGGTGGACTCTGGTACTGCACATTACTCCCGAGACGTTTTTTAAAAAAAAATATATATATTTTTTTTTAAGTGAAACATCCGGGGCTTTTCAGAAAACATCCGGGGCTTGAGCCCAAGTAGCCAACCCTAGCGCCGCCACTGGTGTGCTCTATCTCATACCGAGTTCCCAATGAGTAAAGCCTTAGAATAACTCTAAACAACGAACATAAAATCATATTTTCATGTTAACAATATTGTATTTATTCCAGTTTAACGATTGTGATTGAAAAGCCTATAGGAGGCTGGTAAACATTGCAAAGAGGGATTTGTATTCCTTAATAATATTCATAAACTTAACCATGTTGTAGCTGGAGAAAGGCTAAACCATATCAAAGAATACATTTATTAACTACATTACATTACATTATCTGTATAGCTTTTATAAACAACAACAAATACGTATTGTTCAGTCGTTGAACCAGGAACCCTGCGGTCGTGAGCCACAGCACACACACTAAATTCATCTGAAAATACTGGATCATATTTATTCCTTTATTTATTCATGTTTTTATTCCTACATTTATTTATGCTTGTATCTATTTATACTGATGACATGTTCCGACCTCTATATAAGTGAGGGTCTGAGCTCTCTTGATTCCATCGTGTCACCGGGCCCGGGTACAGGAGGGGTAATATGGTTCTTATTATACATCCATGGGTATTATGAGCGTTGTGGTTCAACCGATCTGAATCGCTTCCTGAAGCAGTCACGTGGTATCGACAGGCAGCAAGGCTTCGTTTGTCATCGATGACGTTACTGGCCCAAAACGATGCAAGCCTCGATACAAGCTTCACAAAAAGATTCGGGGATTACTCTACACACGCTCCGAAGCCTCAGCGCAATACGTAACATCACTACTGTTTCCCACTGCTGCCATAACCAACCTAACCTAACCCAGCTGAGCTCCCAGCTCCCCTTTTCTAATAAACAAATGTTACTTTCACCAGCTGATTCCGAGTCATCCTTTTACATGTGTTAATAGTCCAATTCCAATAGTTAAGTAAACTATCAAAATCATCCTAATCATTAAACTGTTTACACCCCTGTTTTAGGGGATACGAAACACAGTGGTGTTATCACATTTAAAACATATAATTAATAAATGGGTGAAAAATGCTTGTGTCCATAATGGGCAGCATTAATATACCCACATGACATATGGTCAGAAGAACTTTATTTAAGAACTGGTCTTATGTCTCTGACCCCTCTTGTTAATTGATAAACCTGAAACATGCACTTGTAGGTTCAGAGGCACATTTTGCAAATATGGCAGTAGCCATTGATCATCTTAAGATAAGATACTTTATTGATCCCAAATGCTTGTGTTACAGCAGCATGTACTTTGTTCTACTATTCAGAGGTTAACCTGGTATTTTTACATTTATTTTTGTTACTTTGCAGATTCTGATTAATGATGTGAAATATAAACAACCCTTAAATCAGACTTTAGTTGCACCTGAGTAACATTCAGCCATATTAGTTGGTCTGTTTTGCACATCCTCCTGTTAATGTCTTTGCACGTCCTGCACTAAACTATTTTATTGTAGAGATCACTGCAGTGTCTTCTTGATATTTGATATTCTATATTTCTATCACTGACCCCCTATTTTGTATGTAGGCTACTCTTAATATTTAAATGTTTTCATCAAATATAACTATATAACAAAATATCTAGTCTCTTATAGTGTTACGTTATGAGAGTGCTCTCATACTTGTTTGATTCTGAAATTGTATATAGGCCTATTTATATAAATATATATGTGTGTGTTAAACTTTATATATATATCCCGACTGTAGCCTGTTATTGTCTCATTATACCGCACTGTGAATTAATTAAAAGTCATCATGAACACAGTTCCGTCCATCAGACAGGGCTGCTGTGCCTCCTGTCATCATTAATGGACGTCTCTTTAAAATGACAGCGGAGAGGATTTCTCATTTCTCTAACCGCCTTCTGCTTCCCCTCCTCTCTCCTCGGTTCCCCTCCTCGACTCCTCCGCTCGCATCTCATGTGGGTGGGACTAAGACACGAGGATAGGAGTCGAGGCAATTAGAGAAATGAGAAAGGGCCACAGTTTATCTAATGCTTTATCACCAGCACTTACTAGGGTCTTGCTTGTTTGAAGCCAATATGTCAGCTGTTCTTTTTGTCCTTAGTTTTAATCTGTATGGTCTGTTGCACTTATTGTACGTCGCTTCGGATAAAAGCATCAGCTAATTGCTCTGTAATGTAAAAAGAGAGTTGGAATGCACCCTGTTTTAGCATTGGAACACGGCCCTACTGTCAAACGGATCCAATCGAAAACAGATCCCGCCCATCTCCACCAGCGCGCTCACTCATTGGTCGAGTGTACTGTCAATCACAGCCGTGACTCAGATCCCAGTCATGTGACAGATGTTTTTGTTGAGTAATGTCAATTAAAGCTTAATTTGATCCATACTGTAAGTGCACTATTCAATGTTATAGACCGAAAATGAGTGCCTTTAATGTTGTAAACTGTAATTGATTAATAAAAAATATAATTAAAAAACGGGCCAACTGTCAAACGGTCCAACCCAAAACAGATCCCGCCCAAACCCACCAGCGCGCTCGCTCATTGGTCGACCGTGCTGTCAATCACCGCCGTGACTCAGATCACAGTCATGTGACAGATGTTTTTGTTCGCTTCCTGCCTTCAGTGTTATCGCCTCATCACGTGGATGTCAAAACCCCTGACTGGCTTTTTAAGGTTGAAATAAGGTTAATTTATCTCTACCTTGGGATTCCCCCCCCAGGACTGCTGTTGAGGACGGGATGTCGGACGGGGAACGGTCGCCTCTTCTGTCTGATCAACACGACGGGACCAACGGCTTCTCTACCGGTCAGATTGTTCATGGATATCAGAGAAAAACACAGAGTATGTGTCCGCCGAAACCATTCAGACATATTTAAAGTTGTTATAACATCAACATTCAAGGATTTTATTGTTTAATTTAAGCTGGACAATGTCGACAACTTGTAAACAAACGTTAGCTAGTGTCAGTTGTGGCTTGCAAGCTAGCTAGCTATTAGCACTAAATCATTACATTACAATACATTACATTGCATTGCATTAAACTGCATTTTGTTTTTTGATAATGAACGTACAGTCACAGATAAAGAGGTTTAGCTCAAAGGGAACTCACTTTAGGTTTTGTTATGAAAGTCTGGCAACGTTTTAAGGCTGTGAACTGAAGCTATTCAGACATATTTAAAGTGTTTATAGAAGGAAGGAACATACGAGGACTAATGTTTTATTCAAGCTGCTGAATGTCGACCACTTGAACACCAATGTTAGCTAGCTAGCTGACGTTAGCACTAAGTCATGCATTTACAGTCACAGATAAAGAGGTTTCACTCATGGAAATTCACTTTACGATTTGTTTTTAAGGTCTGGAAACCTTTTAAGGCTGCCACAATGTAATGACATGATCCCAAATAGCAACAACAGTTGCATAGGTGGAAGTATTCATGCCCTTTTACTTAAGTGAAAGTACCTTAAGTAAAGCAGGAGCACACTGAAAATACTCCACTATAAGTAACACTTCTGCATACTAAAGGTTGCTTTAATACAACATTATTAGTATCACTTCATGTGCTAATATTTATATTAAAAATAACATGCAACGTTCTTGCACATCTGTTTTCATTAGAGACTCTTCTACTGAGTGTCCTCTTCCAACATGAGAGTAACATGATAACAAAGGTATCCCAACTGTAGCTGTGAACATGACAGGATGTGTGATGACCTAGAAGAGCATCAGGACTGTTTGAGGCATATGATAGCTATGTGATTAACATGATGATTCAGCCTCTATGGAGAGAGACATCAAGCATGCTCATTTCTGACGTGGAGCTAATCTGAAGTAAACATTGAATACTGCTTTCTATTCCTCCATCTTGTGACTGTGTGACTCCCTCTCTTGGATATCAGCATGTGAAGGACACTGTTCAGGAACTAGTTGATGCTCTGTATGTGATGACTCCTTCCATTCTGGAGAGGATCACAGACACATGGATCCTGAGGTTGAAGCTCAAGCCGTTGACGAGTGATATTTTTCTAACAGCGGAGTTCCCCAACTCGGTGGCACCAGATGAGCCCCCCCCCCCGTACTCCCCGCAGGGCAGCCCGGACAGCGGCAGCTCTCCGGTGATCAGCTGCCGGGTGTGTCAGAGCGCCATCTCCGTGGAGGGCAAGACGCACCAGCACGTGGTGAAGTGCAGCATCTGCAACGAAGCCACGGTGAGTCACACACACAGATCATCAGCGGGGGAACGATCTGTGTTCTCTCACAGAGCATTAAAGGGTGTATCCCAACATTAGTCCTGCTTGTCCACCTTCTTCCCCAGTATATCTGTGTTACAGTGAGTATTGAAACACATTGTGAGACAGACACACATGCCGGATTAGGGTTTTAGAAAGACTGCGGTCAGACGCTCAAACTTCAGTGTCAAGTTTCTCAACCCAGACGTCGGCAGTGTCTCGTATTTCCTGTGTCAGGAAGTCTTCCCTTCGTCTCCTCACAGAAGAGTTGCTGATAGGATCCAAAGTGAACTATTTAAGAACCCAGAAATGAGGAAAAGCCTCGAGACAGAAACTGAAAAAGTGCTGTGTGGGACGTTTTCTTACTCCTCCTCCTCCGCCCTCTTTCTTCATCTCGTTTCTCTGCAGCCTATAAAGAACGCTCCGGTTGGGAAGAAGTACGTCCGCTGTCCCTGTAACTGTCTCCTGATCTGCAAAGTCACGTCTCAGAGGATCGCCTGTCCGAGGCCGTACTGGTGAGGAACAGAATGAGTTCATTTTCACCTCCTCATATTTGGCTCCGTCTGTGCGGCAGGAAGACAGTCATCAAACACGGAGACAGCGAAGGAGCTGCAGTGCAAATTAAGTCAGCAGCAATTTCCCAATAGATAACCAGACGTATCAAATACAGAAAGGGAACGTTTGTAGCATCCTGCAGGAGAGACGGGAGACCCTGGGTTTTCCTCAAAATGGTTATACCCCTTTATTACTGAACTAGTAATAACAGTGATCATCACCACAAATAGTAACATCTCAAATGTAAATTAAAAAGGGGTATTTCTCAACTTGAGCTCTTCTCTATGGTCTGCTTGTCCATTAACGCCCAATTGCTTTATGTGCAGCCATATTTTCAGTTTAAGAATAACAATACATTGTATTTGTAAGAGCACCGTTCATTGCTAAAAGTAATCTCAAAGTGCTACAAGGGGTTTAATATACTTTAAATCAGGGGTGTCAAACTCAATTTCATCGCGGGCCACATTAGAATTATGGTTGCACTCAAAGGGCCGGTGGTAACTTTAAGACTATATAAATATACAATAATGTATTATTTTACACTATTGCCTCTGCATTGGATTATTATCGGACACGGTAATAACTTCATAATTAACTACGTCTGAAAGCAGAAGTCTAGGGAAAATAATTGCAAGTCTCTTCATTGCACATGTCACAAAATGAGATGCATTGTGGGACATGTAGTTTATGGGCAATGTTCTCCTGTAAAGCGACATGTAACATTATAATAAACTCATTATATTCTTTGTAAGCTCTTGCAGGGCCACATAAAATGAAGTGGCGGGCCGGATTTGGCCCCCGGGCCTTGAGTTTGACACCCCTGCTTTAAATAAACACAAGTTTAGGCCCTTCTTAAAGGAGTTTAAACACACTTGATATATGTGTCTAGTCTGAAGTTTACAATCTGTAGAGTAAGATATATTTTCCCTTGTCATGTTGTCTTCATTTGAGTGAGTGAGTGAGTGAGTGTGTGTGTGTGTGTGTGTGTGTGTGTGTGGTGTGTGTGTGTGTGTGTGTGTGTGTGTGTGTGTGTGTGTGTGTGTGTGTGTGTGTGTGTGTGTGTGTGTGTGTGTGTGTGTGTGTGTGTGTGTGTGTGTGTGTGTGTGTGTGTGTGTGTGTGTGTGTGTGTGTGTGTGTGTGTGTGTGTGTGTGTGTGTGTGTGTGTTGTGTGTGTGTGTGTGTGTGTGTGTGTGTGTGTGTGTGTGTGTGTGTGTGTGTGTGTGTGTGTGTGTGTGTGTGTGTGTGTGTGTGTGTGTGTGTGTGTGTGTGTGTGTGTGGTGTGTGTGTGTGTGTGTGTGTGTGTGTGTGTGTGTGTGTGTGTGTGTGTGTGTGTGTTTTGTTTCATTATTATTATTTAGTGTATTTGGGTTTTCTCTGTTCAGTAAACGTGTCATCAACCTGGGACCGGTTCGCATCGAGAGGGAGAGTCCGGAGCCTCGGAACCAGCCCGTCGGCATCAGGATCATCTGTGGACACTGCTCCAACACTTTCCTGGTAACACACTCACACACACACACACACACACTCACACTCTCTCTCTCTCACAGACAGATAGACTATTCTAAATGACAGTGCATATTTAACTTCTCTATAACATCTACAGTTAGTATTTTGAATTCTCACTTCCTGTTTCTTTTCCAGTGGACGGAGTTTTCAGACCGGACTTTGGCCCGATGTCCACACTGCAGAAAAGTGTAAGAGCTTCAATAATTCCTTTTTTCTGTTGCCTTGACAACTAATTTATTCACGTTTTTTTATTTCCAGCTCTTCTATTGGTCGGCATTACCCCAGGAGGAGGAGCCTGTTGTGCTTCCTGCTCTTCATCGTCCTCGCCGCCTCCACTGCAGGACTCGTGGTGTGTGTGTGTTTGTGTGTTACCTATTATTATTTTAATATGTGTTTTAATGTTGAACAGCGCAAATCATAACGCAATAGACATATCAATCAAAATAATAGCAATTAGTTCATTTTTTGCCAAATCCTACTATTTCAACACAACGCATCAAAAACAAGGTCATAATCTGAAATTAATTAATTAATTAATTCTACTGTTTTTCATCAATATATTATAGGTCTCAGATATATCCAGAGCTTGTCTCTGATTGGCTGAAACACCAAACATTGCAGCATTACCCATAATCCCCTCTGTTTCAGCCCTGTTTCCAAAGTGCTGATTCTCTGTCTGTTACTTTAGATGAAAATAAGGAGCCCCTCCCCACGCCCCTCTGAGAGACATTTAGTTACAAAGAACACAATGGAGCTCTAGGAGGAGATTCAGGTGATAAGAGGGGGGGGGGTTACCTTGGTTGCTGATTGGCTAATGGTTACACAAGACAAAACATCGTTATGACATCATCAAGTGGCCAAAATCTGATCAGCTCATTTTCAGACAGGTTTTTTATAGAAATGGATCAAAAAGAGAGAGAATCTTTGTTCCTGAAACTTTCAGAGTCTCTTTCCACAGAGGGGACACATGTTGATGTAGAAGAGACATGAAGAAGAGGGGACACATGTTGATGTAGAAGAGACATGAAGAAGAGGGGACACATGTTGATGTAGAAGAGACATGAAGAAGAGGGGACACATGTTGATGTAGAAGAGACATGAAGAAGAGGGGACACATGTTGATGTAGAAGAGACATGAAGAAGAGGATGTTGCATAATAGGTGACCTTTAAAGTGTGTGTTTAATCTAATCCCTCTTCAGGCTGGAACATGGCGTCCCGCTCAGGACTCAAAAGGGATCTACGTCTCCTGGGTTTTTCTGATCCTCCTCGCTCTCCTCACCATGTTCAGAACCGTCTACTGGAGGTGTCTGAAGATCAGCGACCCCATATCCAACTTCACGTAGAGAGGGGGAGGAAAGGAAGGAAGGTGAGATGGCTAGTGATGGAAGAGAGGAAAGGAATAAAGCATAGATGAGACAAGGAGAGAGGAGAAGATGCATTCAACATGAAAAATCAAACTTCAAACTCAAGGGGATTTAACACAAAGAAATGTTCATAAGATAAGTAAGACATGCAGATGTTTGACCCCATAACTAACTGGGGGCGGTTGTTTGCGAAGAGGATGAAGAGAAAATAGTTAAATGAAAGAAAGAAAATGTTTAAATTATTTCGGTTTTGACCCGGTTGTTTCAATTAGACTAATGTTCACGACAATGTTATTTAAACATGATGTGCCCCAAATTATAATGAGATAATAGAGAGATAGGATTTGTGTGGATAGGTCTCAGTGAAGGAGGGGTTTTAGTTTATGTTAAGTTCTATAATCATTACCAAATATTTATGCTAATCAATGAGAAGGAAGAAACAAGATGGACTTATTTTTGTAATGAAATGAAGTCCAATCTTTTGACTCAACGCTTGTTTTTGAGTCATTTCTCTTTTCTTGTTATCTCTGTACTAGAAACGAACAAAAACACGTGAAAATTCCTTCAGAAATACATTTATATTCGCATTTAAATTCAAATTGGAGCTGATTTTCTTCGGGATCAGAAAATGAAATGCAGGGGATAATTTAAACCACGTGTTTTTGGGGCATTGTTTGTTCGGTAACGCGCATTATATTATGTCGGATATACAATGAATTCATGTTGGGACATTTATAAGGCATTCATTCAGGATTAAGTGGCATTATTTTCATTAATCATCTCACATATTCATTTTGGGGCATTTAACTCTTTATTTCTTTGCTTGAAAATGATTCACATCGGAGATACCTGCAGCTGATCTTCTAAACGTCACTGGAAACGAGTCAAATATAAGATCTAATATCCCTCTAAATGCTTTTGAACGATTAACCACACACAGGGAAGGATCTATTTACTCGTCTCTCTGTGCGTCTCCTCTGTAAAAGTGTAAATAAATATATATTCAGGTGTTGATTATTATGGTCTGCACAGAATGATCCAGCTGTTGCGCCCCCTTGTGGCTGAGTGGTGTAAGTACCTGCTGACTGTGAAACCTGTTGCACTACATCGTTCTGATAAATACTACTGTATGCTTTTGTCCATATTGTTCCGGTGGATGGATTTTTGTATATTGTGAAACAAAGAAGTAATACTTTTAACAACGTGCTCTGACTCAAATGTGTCTTATTTTCAGATATAAATAGACAGCTTTTTGTGATTTTTTTGTGTCATTATTACTGAATATTTTGTGATTTGGAAACATGGGAAAGATATTAGCAATATAAAAGTAAATATTTGTATTTATAGGGGCCTCCATTGGTCACATTGTTGGCCCCTGACGTCAAAAGCGTCCTGCCTGAAATGTACAAATTGTACAAAAGCTGCACAACTTAGTTATATATAATTATAGTAATAATAACAATACTTTATCCTGAGGTAAAACAAGATATGCTTGGTAACAATTACTCTATTTAAGAACAGAATGAAAAAAATGATAGAATCAAGATATATATTAAAACACAAGAAGGTTAATTAAGGATATGCCATAAAAAAGATAACACACAATTAACATATTTATATAAAATCTGGAGATCAAAGTAAACATCTTTAAACACGGGTATCCAGTTTGATGCAATCTGCAACTTCACCACTAGGTGTCACCAAATCCTTCAAACTGACCCTAAAACACGAGTGGGGTTTCAAAACACACCTGCCATGTGCCGCAAGCATCAAATGACAACATGTGTGATGCACTCAGTCAGGTTTAAATCCGTTTAGGAAGAAGTCGACACGTCTGTCTTTCACACATCATTTCAGATCAATAACTGGGGAAATGTTATTGCACAGTTTTCATGCAGGACATTTCGGGATGGACTACGAAATGGGTTTTTTTGGGACATTGTGACGACAGAAATACATGGTTTAGTTGAATACTCGATTCTGATTGGTCAATTCAGAACACGTGACACGTTCTTAATCCAGAACAGACAGACCGCTGTGAAGGATTTATTGACCGTTGTTAAGGACGCTCACATCTGCAGAAAAGGTCGATTGAACTGCATGCAGCTTTTCAAACTGAAAACAGCGCAGAAGTAACGGGGCAGAAACCCTCCTTTTGACATAGACATCAAACGGTGACACATATTCAGTGTGCAGTTACTTTGGCATTAGGGCAGGGATATCTAGATACTTCCCAAGGTTTGACATCATGAATTGTGCTACTTTTAAAGCAAGCAACGATGTTTTCAAATCTGTTATCAAAAACGCTATCGAAGCACTTCCTGCCGTTGCTACGTAGTTTCATTTCAAACCTTTATTTAGACAGATAAATCCCATTGAGATCATTGATCTCTTTTTCAAGGGAGACCTGCTCAAGTAGTTCCACATGAAACATAACAACATAAATAGAACAACAAAAGCACATCATACAGCATCATTTACATAATTATCCACATAAACAGGTACCAATAGCTTCCGATTGAGTAGCATCCAACCGAGCTTTAAAAACATTTAGTGGCACCAGATTGTTCAGTTTCCATTTAATTTGCAGACTGTTCCAGACAGAGGAGCTGCGCATCTAAAAGCTGTCTTCCCTAAGACGGTCCTAGCAGTTGGCACATTTAATAAAACCACAGCATGCGATCTCAGGCAAACGGTAACAACGGAATATTTTTCTTAGCGGATGCATGTCATTTTAAATAAATAATGGCCCACTATTTTTTAAATCAATAAAAACATTTTCTAAATCTATAAAAAGCATTTCAATTAATATTGGAGTCATATCGTTACTTTGTTGAGAATGTGGCCGTGTGATAAGCGGGATAATGTACTTGGTCATTATGGGGAAAAGAACACCCGACAGGCTGATCAAGAGCCCGACGCGAGGCGGAGGGATCTTGGATCAGCCTGATCTGCATCGCTGCATATTATCCCTTACCTTCCTTATCAGGAATATGTTGCATGATTAAAAAAAAAAAACACACATTTTTGGCATTAAATTATAAAAAAAAATTGTATTTTAAATTTGGGATTAGTCATGATTAATTACACATTATTATCATGATTAATTACATTTTATAATATTGATAATATATACACTTAGTAGGAGAAATACAAGAGATGTGAGTCCTGGTGTTCTCCCCCTCTCTCCCCCTCCAGCTGCTGTCTCAGAGGGAGTGTGTGTGTGTGTGTGTGTGTGTGTGTGTGTGTGTGTGTGTGTGTGTGTGTGTGTGTGTGTGTGTGTGTGTGTGTGTGTGTGTGTGTGTGTGTGTGTGTGTGTGTGTGTGTGTGTCCTCTCTCTGGCCCTTCAGTGTCTCGCTGCTTAAATCCCACTGAGCCACGAAATGGCTTTAAGCCTCAGAAATGCAAAACGCTCGAGTCCAGAAACACCTGGGATAAAACACAGGAAGAGGATTCAACATGTTTCTTCTGCTCTCATTTAAAGACGTATAGTTCTGCATCGGTGTATTTACTTTTAACTTTTTTTATCCGGTGTTAAAATTGGACCCTGATGGATTCATAGCCTTAATTCTCCAGAACTGCGGGAGGATTCCTGGACCTGTTGGATAACACCCTATTTCTCTTGTGGATTTCTATTTGGATTTGAAAGCAAACTCAAAAGTGGACATGTTTAGTGTTGCAAGTGTGTGATTAGAGTCATTAAGAGAGTGTGTTTATATGTCTGTGTGTGTGTGGATTTGTGTGTGGATTTGTGGCCATGCTGGAGGAAAAGAAGGGCCCGGGGTCAACGGACACAAGTCACCCACAAAAGATCCACAACAGCACGATTAAAACCAACCTCATCTCAAACAGCAGCGGTGCACACCGGTAAGATCTACATATTTATCACTTTTATAAACTGGATAATGTTACCTACACCTGCTAAACCATACAACTAAAAGTGTCTCTGTCATGTAAACTTGATATGTGGAGGACTGTGGTAGATTATTCAAGATTCAAGGCTTTTATTGTCATTTGTACTTATAGATATATCAATGAAAATAGAAATAAACAGAAAAGGCAGTCAAGAGGAAGTTGATTGAGGGGCTTATGGATAGACAGAGTTGAAGAGATGGGTTATAGTCTTGATGTGTGCACTTCAATAGGAGTCCATCCACGTTTAGTGTATAGTGACCACACTCTGGTTGGGCCATGTGTGCAGACGGAGCAGGCGTGAAATGCTCCTCTGGCTTTAACCCCGGCTTCTCCGCCTAGCCTGAAGCTAAAACAAGGAGACAACTGTATGAGCGTTGTGTGTACGTTACGAGAGGAGGCCTCATGTGTCTAAAGCCCGAGGTTTAAGAGTTTCACTATGCGTATCATCCAGAATCGACACACACATGTTGCTAAATTTCATCCGATGGCAGGCAGTATGTGGCGGGAAGAGGTTGCTAAAGATTCATTCAAGTGATCGAAGCTTTATATCACATTTAGCAGACGCTTGTATCCAAATGGACCCATAATAAGTGCATTAAACCATGAAGAAACTCATTTTAAACGCTAGTAAATTAGCTATGAAGTTCAAATCATTGGTAGCGCTACATTCATTTATTTATTCGTTATTTTATTTTATTTGATCTCTTTCATTTGATATGATTTAATTAACTTTATTTGTATTTATTTTAGGTGCAGTTAAAACTGGTGGGGTTTTAAGTCTGCTAAACTGAGCGAGCTGAAAGCAGTTTTACACCATTAAGTAACAATCGACAGTAAACAATAATAATTTAAGTTGTTTTTCATGCAGAAAATGGCAGAAAATACTCCTTTTAGCATCACACACACACACACACACACACACACACACACACACACACACACACACACACACACACACACACACACACATACATAATTGTCCTGCTTTTCTCTGTTTTCAATCATAATAAAGTGAATAGATTCGTTTTTTGTACTGACCTTACAAGTTAAAGACTTAGGGTTAAAACCTTGTGCTTTGTTACACTGGGATAAACATTGTTACTCTTTAAGACACTTTATAGATAATAATCACCATAATGATCAACGGTGTAAATAATTGTACGTTTGTAGCCTCAAAACAAAGTGTGTGTGTGTGTGTGTGTGTACGTGTACGTGCGTGTGTGTGTGTTTTACCATCCCATGCCTCGAGGACATTATTGGCCCTAGCTGGGTTTTGATGGGATGATAGTATAAAGGGAAGTATTTTCATAAGAATATCAACTGTGTGACGGTTACAAGTGGACAAGAGAGGGGAAGGTGATGAAGATGGACTGATGAAGAGGAGAAGAAGTCCAGAAATAAAAATGGACAGAATAAAACGGTGATACTGTCAGAGTGTCTAGTTTATGTAAGGTGTGAAATATCTTCGGTCTGAAGCAAGGCTTTGCTCTGAGCTCTCTGTTGCTGTGGATTTAGGAGTGTTTAAGTAGTGTGTGTGTGTGTGTGTGTGTGTGTGTGTGTGTGTGTGTGTCTGTCTGTCTGTCTGTCTGTCTGTCTGTCTGTCTGTCTGTGTGTGTGTGTGTGTGTGTGTGTGTGTGTGTGTGTGTGTGTGTGTGTGTGTGTGTGTGTCTGTGTGTGTGTGTGTGTGTGTGTGTCTGTGTGTGTGTCTGTGTGTGTGTGTGTGTGTGTGTGTGTGTGTGTGTGTGTCTGTGTGTGTGTCTGTCTGTGTGTGTGTATGTGTGTGTGTGTGTGTGTGTGTGTGTCTGTGTGTGTGTCTGTGTGTGTGTGTGTCTGTGTGTGTGTCTGTGTGTGTGTCTGTGTGTGTGTCTGTGTGTGTGTGAGCAAATCTGATTTACCTCGGTGTCCTCCTTGTCTCTATTTTCAGGTTGTATCACAGCTCTGTCATCTGATGCTTGAAGCACAAGTCATGTCAAGACCAATGTACAGCCACACACGCACACACACACACACACACACACACACACACACGGACTCGGGATGTTTCTATTCCTCGTTATTGCTCCGCTTAGATTTATATTCGTGCCTGTCGTCTATATGTGATCTTTTCTTTTGGATCTCAGCTTGTCTTACACACACATTAGTGACAAAGGTCGAAATTACAGCGACAGTTTAAAACAATCTTTCAGGCATTCAAAACAACATTGACTTGAACATTCCTTTTTAAGTCAACGGCCCCTTTAAGACCCCTTATCCTGATATCACGTGTTATTTTATATTTGCAAAGTATATATTGCAAACCCGTGTACTTGAGTTTTTTCTTTAGAGCACTCTCTTGAACTTGAAGCCGTAAACCCAGCCAGACTAGAGGAGGGTCTCCTTGTTCAAGTGTTAACGGCCGACAGGTGTGAGAGAACAGGACACTGTCCAAACAAGACGGGAGTTTGAGTGCCTTCAAGTGATGGAGATATGATGAGCAATAGTCAAAGAAATGAAGGAAAAGCAGCAGCTGCGTTTTTTTTTAAATCCACCTGTTTCTCCTTCTGACACACGCCACGTGTTAATCACACCTGTCACGCTGTAAAACCAGGGCGCTCTCAAACGTTTACGAGGTGTTTGCCGTCATATGGGGAGTGTGTAACGGAGGCTAAATGTGTGTGTGTGTGTGTGTGTGACTTTGTTCCACTACAAGGTCAGTGTGTTTCCGACTTGAACTTGATCTTCCTGGAATATCAATCCAATCTAACAAGTATCTGTTACAAGACATGAAGTCACTTGAAGCAGCACTCTTCAATATCTTTATAAACGTTCCCCTCAGCTCTATGTATGTAAACACTCTGTGTACGATACAGGCTTGTTGTAAAGGACATTTTAATAGGCGAGAAGTTCGTAAAAAACCTGTTGTGTTGTAATTAGCTCATGAAAACATGCTTGTTGTCTCACCGAAAAATCAAGAGAAACAAAGGCAAAAGAAAATACTTACTCCATACTTAGCTGTAGCTTCATATTTAGATATTTAGATTTTAGATTTACTTTATTGATCCCATTTTGGGAAATAGTTTTGTTACAGCAGCATGTAAACTAGGCATTGCACAAGGTCATCTTTCTGGTATATCAATCCTATCGAGCATCTATAGTATCTATTACATGAAATTAAGCATTTGTCACTCCTCAATATCTTTAACATAGTTCCCCAAAGCAGAAGAAGAAGAAGTGACGTCAGCGGCTTCATTTGCCTAATCCTCCCCCAGGGG
Organism: Gymnodraco acuticeps; assembly: GCF_902827175.1. NCBI lineage: Eukaryota > Metazoa > Chordata > Actinopteri > Perciformes > Bathydraconidae > Gymnodraco > Gymnodraco acuticeps. The sequence goes on from NW_022989849.1 coordinate 110,084, forward strand.
CTTATTCCGGTGTGAACGCGATCTGAACTTAGTTCATGAGAACTAAAGAGTTCTCATGAACTAAGTTCTGATGAACTAAGTATGGAAAAGTACTTGGTGTGAAAGCGCCTATAATCTTTAAAATAGTTCCTCTCAGCTGTATGTGTATACACACTCTAAGTTGTTGTAAAGGACATTTTAATAGGTGAGAAGATCGTAAAAGACCTGCTGCGTTGTAATTAGCTCATGAAAAACATGAATGTTGTCCAAACCCAAAACAAGAGAAACAAAGGCAACAAAAAAAGATTCCCAGAGTGCATTACTTTTCATTTTTGGCACATATAGGCCTCCATACTGGCCGTAGCTTCATATTTAGATATTTAGATTTACTTTATTGATCCCATTTTGGGAAATTGTTTTGTTACAGCAGCATGTAAACTAGGCATTGCACAAGGTCATCTTGATCTTTCTGGTATATCAATCCTATCGAGCATCTAGCAAGTATCTATTACATGAAATTAAGCATTTGTCACTCCTCAATATCTTTAACATAGTTCCCCTCAGCTTTATGTAAACAACACTCTATATAAGTTATAAAGGTTTGTTGTAAAGGGCATTTTAATAGGTGAGAAGGTCGTAAAAGACCTGTTGTGTTGTAAAACATGCTTGTTGTCCCACTGAAATCCAAGAGAAACAAAAAGGATTCCCAGCTGCATGTATTTCTTTTAATTTTGGTGCATATAGGCCTCCGTAATTGGCCCTTAACAAGCTGTTTATGTGTTTGTATGTTGTGTTATGCTAAGCTAAGTTAGCCAACTGCTGTAGCTTCATATGTAGATATTTAGATTTACATATTTAGGAAATTGTTTTGTTACAGCAACAGTCAGCGTGTTTATTCCTGGAATATTAATCCAATTGAGCATCTATAAGTAGGGATGCTCCGATCGCCAATTTTTGGGCAGATCGCCGGAATCAGTATCAGCCGATACCGATCGCGATCCGATGGAGTGGGCGGGGCCTATGGGGATCTTTCTCTCTCTCTCTCTCTCTCTCTCTCTCTCTCTCTCTCTCTCTCTCTCTCTCTCTCTCTCTCTCTCTCTCTCTCTCTCTCTCTCTCTCTCTCTCTCTCTCTCTCTCTCTATCTCTCTCTCTCTCTCTCTCTCTCTCTCTCTCTCTCTCTCTCTCTCTCTCTCTCTCTCTCTCTCTCTCTCTCTCTCTCTCTCTCTCTCTCTCTCTCTCCTGACAGCCCGTCAGTGTCGTCTCATGCAGCTCGCTGATCCAGTATTGAGTGACCCGACAGTGAATAATTAATATATGTATAACTAGTGCAGTGGCGGCGCCAGAGATTAACTCTAGGGGGTGCTGTGGGGTAGCTTGACGTTTCATAGAGGGTGCTCAAACATTACCAGCGCTACAGTTGAATTTTCTACTGCAACACTCCCCACACACACACACAGTGCACCCGCGACTGTTACAATGAAGGCTCGATAATCAGCTCACGGCATATAGGTGTAAGCAGGGCTAAAGTGCTATTTTTACAAGTGGGGAGTGGACCTAGGTTTTTTTTAAATATTGAAGTTAAAAGCATCAATCTGGTGCACTTTGAGAGCAACGTGAAGAGATCTATGGATACATCTCTCAACACCCAGATGAAACAGAACTGTAAACAGATTTTCTATTTCTTTATAGATATTTTACAACTCCCCTTTTAAAACAAACCGTTTGAGACCCACTGAGATAACTAGACTAAAGATAACTATCTAAACACTGAGAGTCTTTTACTTCACCTGAGCTGAGGTAATCTGAGACTCTCCGTCTGACAGGAGAGAGTTCTCCCTCCACCTTGTTGTTGAAAAAGCTCCTTATATCCGTTAGCTTGGCTAGCTAGCACCAGATGCTAACCACAGCGATCTCCAGTAGATACCCACCAGTGCGTGAGCTCTCTCGCTCGCGCACGCACACATAATGGCTCGTGCCACACACACACAGAGCAGAGCTTGAATGAAACACAGAGACCCAGAAGTAAGCTACTTGTACTCACGAGGCTATGCTATTATGTGCAGAATCCCTCTCGCTTTCAGGTGGTTTTGATTGAGTGTCCACACGTGGACGTTTAAGGACTAAAAAACGATAAATGTTTCACTTTGCTGTTAGCAAATCAGTTGGCGCTCTAGCTAACAGGAAGTCACTCAAGTGTCACAAAGTCATTTAGCCTATGGGTAGGTCAAAAATCGAATGGGTGCTGGCCATTGGCCTAATCATATCACCTGTGTTGGCTTTATGTTTTTGGTCAAAAATGTGTTTGTTTCACATTTGCATTGATGTAATCAATAATGTTTCTAATTTAATTTAATAAAAATTATTATTATTATTTTCGAAAAAAACATTTCTTGGGGGTGCTTAGGGGGTGCTTTGGCAATCCTGGGGGGTGCTTCAGCACCCCCTAGCTCCCCCCTGGCACCGCCCCTGAACTAGTGTAGCTAGTTCCAGAGGTAGATCAAATAGCTAAGTGTGTTAGGTCTAACTCTTAGTGTGTGTGTTGCTCCGCTCAGCGGTCCGTCACAGCGGGCGGAGCTGCAGGATTTCTGCTTCACACACGTTGCACACCGCTATTTTATTGTCTTTTTCGGACACTTCAAATACTACCAGACCGGTGAAGCCATTTTGGCGAGCTTGTTTTGCCGCACACAGAGAAAAGTGTCATGTATTTTACGTCATGCGATCGGCTCTCGCGATCAGTATTTTTAGAGAGCCCCGATCTATCGGCATGAGTGAGTATCGGCCGATATCGATCGGCGGCCGATCAATCGGAGCATTCCTACTAGCATTTGTCACTCCTCGGTATCGTTATAAAAGTTCCCCTCAGCTTTATGTATACACACTCTATATAGGCCTACGTTATACAGGCTTGTTGTAAAGGACATTTTAATAGGTGAGAAGTTGCTCATTAAAGACCTCTTCACTTGTCATTTGCTCATGAGGGTACCACCCAAAAATAGTTTATTTTCCAATATCACTTACAAACAGCCAACATAAATATGTTAAAATCACAAACTACAGCAAAAGAAAAAAGGATAGCCAGCTGTGCATTACTTTGTATTTTTGGTAGGCCTCCGTATTCAACCCTAAACAAGAGTAACACATTAAGTATAAGACATATATATATATAAAAATAATGGATGTCATTTTGTTCTGGAAGTTTCCCCCTCTCTTGAAGACAGATACTCATTTCAGATGTCTCATTGCTCGTCATCAGTCATAGCGTCACCACTGATCCGGGGTCAGCTTACCTGCAGCAGGAATGTTGAGATCATTAGAGAGGATCTGACCTTGTGTTATTGGGGGGGGGGGGTAGATGCTGCACATTCATGTAGCGACACAGATGACTGTGTGTGTGTGTGTGTGTGTGTGTGTGTGTGTGTGTGTGTGTGTGTGTGTGTGTGTGTGTGTGTGTGTGTGTGTGTGTGTGTGTGTGTGTGTATGTATGTGTGTGTGTGTGTGTGTGTGTATGTGTAAAGGATCAACTTTGTTCCTCATCAGCATCACAGCTTTGGTGACATGGCACTAAACAGCTTATTGTATTACAGTTAATTAATGTTTAGTATGCTGGCGTTATTGAAGGAAAACCCCCATTTTTATTTTTGTTTAAATGCAGACGCTTTCATCTCAAGACGAGATATTTTCTACAGTTTGAAAGCAGGAGCATCCACAGCATGTGTGGTGTTGTGGACATAACTTCAGTACAGATGTGTGTTAGACCCCGTTAGTGTTTGAGAGTCCTTTAGCTCCTCCACTTGTGAAACTGATTCTGGGTCAGTCTGCCAAACTCTCACTGAGGACATTGACTGTGGACAGGAAGTCAGCGACATGGTTTTAAGATGCGAGAAAATAGAGCGCATGCAGGTAATAATAATAATACATGTTATATATATAGCTCTTTTCCTGGTGCTCAAAGGGCTTTACAAGCAAGTAAAGAAAAATAACAAGAGAAAAGAAGTAGATATATTGGAATTATAAAAATAAATGGTCCCTTCTTCTTTATATATTATGTATCTATTTCAACAAGGACCATGCATACAAATACATTAATCACATTTTTTGTACATTAATGTACTTTTTTGTTGCGTTATTTAGTTGAAAGCTTGGTTTTCTGCCCTGTCATCGTTTTGTATGTTATGTTTGTGTAGTAAACAATAAACTAGACTAACATATACACGTGTATAAGCCTCGTCACAGGACACAGTCATGTTTCTGTGGCAGGAGAATTATATCTTCTTAAACGTATATTTTTAGTCTCCTAAAAACGTCTTGAAGACAGCTCAGCATATCAGTTGATAGGCCTATATGTCAAGTATATTTCATGTCTGAGACGGTGACACGCCTCGCTGTAAGACAAGCCCATGTGCAATGATGTAACTCGAACCACACACACACACACACACACACACACACACACACACACACACACACACACACACACACACACACACACACACACACACACACATTCACGCCGCGTTACCTGGCGCCGTATCACTTTCATTTTCAGCTGTCGAGCTCCCGGTGAAGTCAGACAGGAAATATTTTGGAGATTTTTACACGAGACGATGCAGTCACGTATAGCTACTCGTGTTCCCCCGATTTTCCTCAAGTGGCATTTAAAGGAAATACAAATCAGATATTCTTTACAGATTCGGATTTGTGCACAACAAAACATACGTATAGCTTATGAAATGTGATGTTTTGTTGTAATTAAACTCGCCAACGGACTATACAAGTAAAACTGAAACAACTAGAAAATTCACTTGCAACTTTTTAGATCGTTTAAAGAGGTCGGACTCTGCTGTTTTTTGGGTCTTTCCTTCCCTGTAGTGTAGCTTTTAGTGCATGTAAATGGTCTGCAAAGGCTAAAAAGAATCTCTCACACACTCCCCCCTTTACTTCAGGAATATAATGACATCACTGTGTAACTGTCGTACTTGTTTTGGCTAGTGCTCCAACACATACCTGATAGTCTAAGGGGCGGGACATCTCTAAGCAGTTGACCAATCACATACAGAGCCGGCCAGCTAACCAATCAGAGCAGACTGGGCTCCCAAAAGACTTCCAACAGCTCTATAAAAAGTAATAAATGTTCAGTATTTATAACCAACACCCTCATGCATCTCAATACGTCTCTGTGCGTGTGTCCTTTAATCACACACACACACACACACACACACACACACACACACACACACACACACACACACACACACACACACACACACACACACACACACACACACACACACACACACACACACACACACACACACACACACACACACACACACACACACACACACACACACACACACACACACACGGTTTGATGTTACGTTTTCACGGATTAAACTTAATCAAACGTATTAGTTTTGTCTGCATTTTTAGACACCTTTGTACATCCTCAGTCCATTAGTCTCTCACTTTTTTGCCAAGTGGATGAAATAGGAGCCATTTTGTTCTGGAAGTTTCCCCCTCTCTTGAAGACAGATACTCATTTCAGATGTCTCATTCCTCGTCATCAGTCATAGCGTCACCACTGATCCGGGGTCAGCTTACCTGCAGCAGGAATGTTGAGATCATTAGAGAGGATCTGACCTTGTGTTATTGGGGGGGGTAGATGCTGCACATTCATGTAGCGACACAGATGAATGTGTGTGTGTGTGTGTGTGTGTGTGTGTGTGTGTGTGTGTGTGTGTGTGTGTGTGTGTGTGTGTGTGTGTGTGTGTGTGTGTGTAAAGGATCAACTTATCTCATAATTAGGATCACAGCTACACATCTTAGGTGTCAATCAAACAGCAGCTCATTACATATTATTTCACACTGCATTGAATTTAGGCTTGTAGACACTTAAAAAGAATTCCCAGTGCACCGGTGGTTAAGGAAGCATTAAGATATGTCAATAAAGTAAGCGTCAAAACCTAACTTAAGTAAAAGTAAAATGGGCAAAATACAAATATAGTCTGACAAGTAGTAGTATCCACTCTGCAGTAATATAGAAATGGAAATTTTACTGGAGAAATTTGGAGCTGCGATCAAAATCACGCACACACAAAATGAGTTATTAAGTCCTGTGTGTGTGTGTGTGTGTGTGTGTGTGTGTGTGTGTGTGTGTGTGTGTGTGTGTGTGTGTGTGTGTGTGTGTGTGTGTGTGTGTGTGTGTGTGTGCTCCATCGTGACTTCACCGCCTCGAGCCAGACCAGGCCTCTGTCAGGGTATAGCGATGACAGCCGAAAATAAAAATCTTTGAGCTCAAGTCCCCTTCCAGACACAGACAAACACACACACACACACACACACACACACACACACACACACACACACACACACACACACACACACACACACACACACACACACACACACACACACACACACACACACTGAAGCGCTGCCAGTCAGCTGTTGTGTCGTGGTTCGGGCGCTAAGCCCTGTGGTCCAGGGGATGGGATACAAGGGGATATATTATTAATTTACTGCAATCCCCCAAAGAGAGTGATCCTTTAATACAAATATTCATCATCACCTTTAATAAACTGTTGATTTAACACTCTGTACAGTCAACAGCTTTTCTGATTAAAGACTTAAGGTCTATAAATATTTCGTAGGGATGCGTCTCGGTGTGAGTCACATTGTGATTTTGAACTCGATTGGCTTGTTGCAACAAAATCCTCTTTAATTCACGTTTTTAATTGCAGGATGAGGGTTTATTCTATTTGGGTTTACTTAACACTACCAATATTGTACACACATAGGCTATGAGTTGAACTTCACATCTATGGATGAAATATCACTAAGGATAGCCTTGCAAAAATATCTAGCGATGAAATACATCAACACTACTCTTTTAAAGTTTGTCATAAAAGTGCGGTTCCTGTGCAGTGTTTGGTACAAAACATGCATGTATGTGAGAATAGCGCCGCTGTCTGGCAGGGTTATAATAACACACCTCATCTTATTTTCTGTTGTAGTTAAATTAAATGAAGAAGACAAGTTTAAACAGTACATTGGTGCAGTATTTATTGAAATCCCTTTAGACAGTGTTGCAATTCATATAAATACATTTAAAAATGATGTTATATTACAATAAAAAATGTGCTTCACCATATGCAGCACCAGTGGCTTAAATATAAGGCATTAACAATTCATGGATATTCCAACAATTATTATGCCATAGGCCATTATGCATTAGCCTACCTGTGTACATTTGTTTTTATAACAGTAAGAAATATTAAATGCATAGACTTTTCAATATTATTATTATGATTTCTTTATTAAATTGTATAACTTTTCACTTTTTTTAAATAACGAGTACTTAAAATAATGTGAATTTAGTAAGACATAGGGAATGCATTTTTTTAAATATATGTTTTATTAAACTGCTCGGTATGTTTTGGTCATTGGATTTTCTTTTCACAAATGGATATTCAAAAACAAAAAACCACTGGATATTTGATTTTCGTTTTCAAATTGAAAAACCAAAATTGAAATACAAGGCGTTTTTCTTTATCATGGTCAAAAAGGGATTTACTAAACTTAAAAAACGGGATGATTTTCATTTTCTACTTCTCAAAACAAAAAATAAATCACTAGAAAACAGAAACAAAAAAACTACCGTTTTTTCATATTCTGCTACCGGAAGTTACCTTACAAAATAAGAGCGCAGACGAAACTCACGAAAGTGATTTCAAAACAAAAGCACTCGTAGACTATGCTAAAATCACACTTTGAATCACTACAGTATCCTGTTGAAGGAACTGTGATTATTATAAACAAGGGGAATTTAGCGATCACAATGAAAACGGCCAAGACACACTTTGAGCCAAGAAAATGAATGTTATTAAGGGCTAAATATAGGCCTAATAGGCCTATTTCTAAAATGGACAACATTGTTAGGAGATTTCAACTATACAGAGATTCTGCACTGCGGTCAGCTCAGCCGTCTGGGTGACCAGGGGCCTCATGTATAACGCCGTGCGTAGGATTCACGTGGGAAGGTTGCTTACGTAGCAGAAATCCAAAAAATAGGTACAGAAATGTTCCGACATTTTCCGATTCACAAAACATTGCGTACCGGCGAGGAAAGTGCGTACAGCACTTCCTACGCCGGTTTCCCTTTATAAATCACAACCGACTCGAAATGCGGTGCAGCTTTTGCGGGGTTCACGTAACGCCCATATTTGCCTATAAATAGTCAAAGAAACGCCCATTCATTCATTCTGACTGACTGCATGAAGAAGATCGCAGGAAATGACGACAGAACAGCTAAAAAAGACATCTCACACCGTGTCAGGTTCTGGTTATTTTGGGGAGGTCGAGATAAATCATATTGTTTGGTGGATGCAGTTTGAACCAGAGTAGCAGCATGGAGGTCGGATCGTCACCAAAATAAATAAATAAATGGCCCGAAAAAGGTTCATGACAAAAACAATACACATAGCCTTCCTCAGGCAGTGTGTTTGTACCGGGGACAGGAGACCCCCCCTTGATGAGAGACTAAGAAATGATCGGGGAATCCCTCCGGAGTGGAGTCATGACGACTGGATCTGAATTATGTTTTAGTATTTGGTGGTTTGTGTCCCAGCTGTCGATCAGCTGTGCGCAGCGTCTCCACTGCAGCAACTCTATATCCACCAGTTAAAGGAAATACAACTAATGTGTTGTGTTATATTAGCTGTACAATTTACCACATATGGTGTTCTTAGTTTCCATACCTCCTGTGTTTTATGAGCGACTTATCAAGTCTTAGCAAACGGCATAAAACATGATTAAACATGGTAGTATATAAAACCATGCTCGTGCAACCTAGAAATACAAAACCGCATCATTTATGAGAAAACATTTCATAACATTAACACAACATATTCGAGGTGGTTTTATTTATTTATTTCTCCAAGTTATGTGTTTGTGTGCACTGAGGAGTCTCAAACAGGCGTTTGTTTAATCATTTTAAGATTGGCTTTAATCAATGTTTGAAAATGAATTCTTCATATATGATAAATGAGAGGTAACATTTTATTGATGGTATTATTTCCACATATTTCTCTCCATTCTTCCTTCTGCCAACGGTGTCGCAGTTTCTCGTCCCTCCCGTTGTTGTGCTTAGTGCGTACGCATGGGTTAGAGTTTGCGTGGAGGACCGCACGTTTTCCCGTCAAGTTAGTATTTTATAAATCGCAAACATTGCGTAGCAACTGGCGTACGCCATCTTTTGAGCGTATATCCCTTTATAAATGAGGCCCCATGTCTTCAGGGACTGGTCAGCTTTCTGTCCCCAGAGTCAGAACTAAACATGGAGAAGCAGCGTTCAGTTATTATGCTCCAAATATCTGGAACAAACTCCCAGAAACCTGCAGGTCCGCTGCAACTCTGACTACTTTCAAATCCAGGCTGAAGACTTTTCTTTTTGTCGCTGCTTTTAATTGAACTATTCACATCTTAAACTGCACTGTAACTTTTATCCATGTACTTTTTCTTTTAATGTTTAATTGACTGCACTGTAACTTTTATCCATGTACTTTTTCTTTTAATGTTTATTTTATTAGCTTTTCTTTTTAATGACTGATTTTAAATGCCATTTTCTTAATGTCTTTCATTTTTTGTAAAGCACTTTGAATTGCCTTGTGTTGAAAAGTGCTATATAAATAAACTTGCCTTGCCTTGAAACTACCCCCACAAGTACTATGAAGTACTTACTGTGTACTTTTCCAGTAATCCTCTGTCAATGTCCCCTCCCGACTACAAGAATGCATGTTTTTCTTTTAATAAGCGTTAAAAAACATTTCTTCCTGAGACTGATATTGTTGGACAGAGTATTTTAAGAGGATGACAGACATGATATCAGCAATACTTCCAGTATACTCCGGCAGCAGCATTTTTACACCTTGGAACTTCTTTAGAGTCTGGCCTGGATAGCTGGTCACAAATATCCTTCAGCACACTGACACACTCTGTCACTCTGGTTGGCCTCTTATGATGCTGGTGTTTTTTAATATATAACTATTTCTCAGTCGCTAATTCGTTCCTCGCAGATTCTTCAGTCTCATCAGCCTCATCCTTCCATCAGTCCCAACGCCTCCAGCACACTTCCAGTGTCCATGATATTGTCCTGATGCTGATCACTCAATGTGTGCCAAGGACCTCATATTATGTCTGTCATTCATGTTAAATCACCCATTATAACAGTTTTCTTTCCTTTTTTCTCTTCTCTTAACTGAATAGTCCTGTCTTTAAGTATAACCCAATGTAAAGTCCTTTTCCTGCACCATTGTAAGGCTTCAAAACAGGCATTTCTACTGTATGTGTTTGGAGAAATGACACAATCAATGGCCCAGAATTGTATTTTATAAACTATGAATCTTGTGGTGCTTGAAAAAATACACACTGGCTAAGCCGGCCAGGATATATGCCTTTTTTTGCAATATTTATTAAAATGTCACTAGTTATTTAAACAAACCCCTATCTGAGGATAATACAAGCAACCACGCCCTTTAGCTAGAGAGCCATTGAAGCCCATGAAGAATGTATCCTTCCACAAATCTTTTCAACTGCTGTATTAATAAAGCTGCCACGTGTTTTCAAATGTGTGCAGAACATTACAAATATTCCTCATTTGCAGTATTTTATTTTAAAAGTGTTCAGAAAGACTGCATCAAATATGCTATATCTATATATCTATAGAATATCAATATTGTTATTAACTTCAATCAAAGTCAATTTAAATAGCGAGCAAGACTTTCCAAGGGGTACAAATGCTGCTGCCGGACTACTGACTGGAAGTATTGCTGATATCATGTCTGTCATCCTCTTAAAATACTCAGTCCAACAATATCAGTCTCATGAAGAAAGGTTTTTTAACGTTGATTCAAAATAGCAGAGAAACATGCATTCTTGTTCTCAGGAGGGGAAATTGACAGAGGATTAGTCAAAAAGTACACAGTAAGTACTAGGCTACTTCATAGTACTTGTGGGAGTAGTTTCACTACTAGCCTACTGAGTCCAACAGGATCGATCTCACGAAGAACTAATGGCAGAACAAATTATAACAAACTCGAGACGGCTGACCGCAGTGCAGAATCGCTGTATAGTTTAAATCTCCTAACAATGTTGTCCATTTTAGACATAGGCCTATTATATTTACAGCCCTTAATAACATTCATTTTCTGGGCTCAATATGTGTCTTGGCTGTTTTCGTTGTGAAAACAAATGGACCGTAGATACACGGATTGACCGTCCTCATCTGCGCTCTTATTTTGAAAGACAACTTCCGGTAGCAGAATATGAAAAAACGGGGGGTTTTTTGTTTCTGTTTTCTAGTGATTTATTTTTTGTTTTGAGAAGTTGGAAATGGAAATCATCCCGTTTTTTAAGTTTAGTAAATCCATTTTTGACCATGATAAAGAAAAACGCCTTGTATTTCAATTTTTCAATTTGAAAATGAAAATCAAATATCCAGTCGTTTTTTGTTTTTGAATATCCATTTGTGAAAAGAAAATCTAATGACCAAAACATACACTGACCCTGCACTTTAAATATGAAACCTTCAATTGACTGCCTCGTGCTCACATCGCCTTCAAACGCTCGTGCTTTTATATTGAAGCTTCGACACCGAAACAGGAAGTCGTCTTGATAGAATTTCCTGCCTGCTAACAGCTCGAAGATGAGTTTCCACCCATCAGCGACGCAAGAAATCCACAAATAACGGAAGGTATGAAATAAACCACGGAATTATAATAAAACCCGGAGCGAAACAATGCTTAATAAACTCGATTATTAACCATGTACATTTAAAAACCGTCTTTAACGGTTGTTATTAACCGGGCCGTGCTGTTAGCTTTAGGCTAGCAGCAGCACGCCGGTCTAGTTTAGCCATTTTATCTTTATTTTTTTACTTTTTAGACCATAATAAACGCGAGGAAGTAAACATAACAACATTTCAGATGTTTTGTTGTGTTTTCTGTGTGTTAAAATGAGATCTGGACAGTCTTAACGTCTCCAACGGTCGTGCTCAGGCCTGTATTTTATATCAAACGGCTGCGTCACCATCAGAGGCGTACACACGTACATTTACTCAAGTACTGTATTTTAATACAATTGTAAGTAAAGTACAAGATCTGAGTACTTCTTCCTCCTCTGTGCAGCCCATATGTGCAGGTTGCAGTGTGTGATCACAACTGTGTGTGTGTGTGTGTGTGTGTTCTGCCATCTGTAAACCTGCTTTGGATAAAAGCGTCATCTAAATTAAACCTAGGGTCATTTGAAGATGTGTTGTATGGTGTCTCAACTTGCATTGACTTATATTTGGCTATTTTGAGTGGAAAAGGGCATTCTCACACTGACAAACTATGGTCAAATGTAATGTACAGGTAGATCAAATGTTGTTGTTGATAGTAAAGTTGGGTTGATTTCGAGATTTACCGGTATGGACTTGTTTGCAAACTTAAACCAGTTTGATTTAAAGAGCCTGTGACACGGGCTTCACCCATCATCCAAACCCATACATTTTAGTAAATATTGTCCCCTTGAAACCGTCACTGAACTGATTTGGGATATTTGTACTTTGATAACCATTAATCTCCCCTTCAATGTTGACCATATTCTTGATCTTCTTGGGGATTCTTCAAATCCCTCCAAATTATGTGTGATGTAATTGCGGGCCAAGAGCTCCAGCTGCACCGTTCCGGATCCCAGCATCTGCATGCAAACGCACAGCAGACAGCGATGATGACAGTTTAATGTTGAACTTGTCTGAGAGCTCATGAGGCTGAAGGATCGGTTTATGTTAGAAGTTTAGGAATTAGGTGCGTCAATATGGGCGATCATACGGTCATGTAGACAGTGGTGGACTGGGACTAAAAATCATCCCGGGACTCTCGACCGGCCCACTACGGCACCGCTAGTAAATTGTCAACGGGGGGAGTGGGGGATGTGCTAGTGACTTATCCGACCGGCCCACTTCGGTACCGGCCCATCGGGATTCGTCTCGATGGCCAGTCCGCCACTGCACCCAGCCCACGTAAACTGTCAACGGGGGGAGCCTCGCTGCGGGAGTGGGAATAATAATAATAATAATAATCCGTGCATTTTATCCATTAATTTCCCAACATTGTGGTGAAAAACGCTTTAATCCATGTTGGTGTACTACAACTACAAAAAGCATCGGTTTGTTTTTTCATCAGGAAATGCAGACGGCTCAAACAAATGATTTTTAATCATCATCCTCACGATCATTTAATGTATCATGTTCGCCGAATTGACATGAAAGCACTAATAAATGTAGTTTCATCCACTTGAGTTTACAACTACAAAAATAATCGATTTGTTTTTATATCACATCCGGCCATACTTGCCAACTCTCCCGATTTTCGCGGGAGACTCCCGATTTCATAGCCCTCTCCCGATTTCTGATAAAATCAGATTTACTCAGGACTGTTTCCACTCTGACTTTATTACAGCTACACCATTGTTTGGTTTCCATGGTAGCGCGTCTCTTTAGTAGCGTGCGCAACTAGATAGTCACAGAAAAACAGAACAAGTATCGACAACTCGACCCTCTGCCCACTCCTTTCCTGATCCAGCCCACACGTTCCATCAAGAGGATGGTGCTACAGGCCGCAAGGCAGTGCACTCAGAACTACAATAAGCATGTTAATGTTAATCTAACAGCTCCGGCGATCCACTAGCAGCTCCGGGGATCCACTAGCACCCTCCCCCCGCGGTGGTTTTGAAATGCTCCCGTTTTCTGAGGTCTCAAGGTTGCCAAGTATGCATCTCTCACTACCGATTTTTAATCCTAATTTAATCATCATCTTCACCACGATCATTTATGTTTATGTTCGCCGAATTGACATGAAAGCACTGACTAATAAGAATATACTGTAGTCAACTTCATTAAAGCGTTATTAACGTGCCTAAACTCAGTAATTCACCATTTCTACGCATGACAACACACTTTGTCCGTGTTTGGCTCTCTTGCCGCACAGTGAAGCGTTCCCGCACTGACGTCACTTCCGGCTTCCCCCAAAACTTCAAAATTAGTCGAAGGAATTTCCCCGCGATGTTCTAAATTATTGATATTTATCGGAACCAGCGTTTCCGCCAGGGTGGCGTCTTGCCGTCATTTGACGCTCTTATTCAGCTCGGAACGTCCTGAACTCGAGCCGAGGGCGCCCAAAAATTTTAGAGAGAAGATCGAGTTTTTATCGCTTAAAATGACGAAAAGGGACGGGCAAAGGAGTCTGATGGGATTATTTTCGCCACCAGCAAAGTATGTTCCTGTGACGGAAAGTGTACTGCCGGCGAGCCTTGGCGGGGGGTGCCAGTGGACCACACGCGTGAACTGCGAGCGCCGGAGGCTCGCAGCAGCGAAACTAAGGCTCCGTGGTAAAATAAAGAGCCGTTTAGGAGCCGAAAGAGTTCCCATCACTAATATGTAAAGAGATAGTATCTATAACTTAAGGGACGGCTCAATTCAAAATTCAAGTCACGTGACACGACGTGACGTCTCACCCCCCCCCTGCTCTTGCGGAAACACTGATCGGAACGGTATCGCACCTTCTTTTTTAAGCTGACTGTTCAGGATTACTAGTAGCCCAATATTTCATTGCACAACAGTTGTTGGGAGACTCTTTAATGCAAACTGGCATTTGTTATAATGACACATTCTTGCATTTTAGCCACATGTATTAGCCAGCCAAAAGTAGCCTTCAACAACAGTCTGGTGTTTGGGTTCAAATCATACCGGTTTGAAGATTTTTACACCTGTCCAACCCAACCCTTGACTGAGGAAATTGCTGGTGTTGTGTCTCCTGCATTTTCTTCTACACCATCACCCCTGCTATATCACCGACATCAAGCAGAACTAAAGTCAGTCTGAATGTTGCCTTCATCTAGGCCTGGGTAATCATGATGCTACTGTCAGGGTTAGTTAAAATGCATCATGAGCGACATATCCTTGTATTCAGTGTTCGACATGGCTTCTACGTCTCAGAGTTGCTGTTTTGTACCAGATCTGCCAAACTCTGACATTGGATTTGTCAGCTACAAAACAATATTCTCTGCGTTTGTCTTATGGAATGAAAACACTTTTTTTGTATGCGTCTTCAGAAGAAAGTCAGATATTGCTGACTCTTGTAGTACGGGAAGTTTAATCCTATTACGAATGTCTTTCACTACCATTACTCAGCGCAGTGTTTTTAGGTTGATCTATCAGTTTGTTTTAATGTAACATTCTGCAATAAAAATAGCAATTGTGACTTATTACATCGTGCTTTGCGTGTCTGCTGGTGCCTCTCAACTCTTTCCTTCACAGATAAGCATTAATAGGAAATAAATAAGTTTGTTTTGGTATTTCCTGTTAACAGCAGTGACCTTGTGTTTTCTCTTTTTCTATGCTTGGTACTTTTGCCTCCTCTGTTCTTTCTCGCTAGTGTCGACCTAGAAGAGAACAACGAATGAAATGTGTTCGACAAGACCAGAGTGAACAAGTTGAGCCAGGACCAACCGGATGAAGGATTTGACCCGCCCAAGAAGCTGCAGCCCTGTCTCATTCATTAACCCCTTCCTTTTTGTTTCCTAACTTTTCAGCTTTGCATTGGTATCGGAGCGTTGTGCCCCCTCTCCTGCTGCAGGGCCCCTAACTGGCCCCCTACTCGGAGGCCTCCCAGGGTGCGCGCTCCTGCTGCTGGCTCAACTGAAAGCCCAGCTAGCACTGACGCAGATAAACAACGCTTTCACCGTCCGCAGCCGACCGTCGAACTTGACAACCAATTCAAACACCCTTGCTCCCTTTATACCCACGACAGCCCCCTCCCCAACTGCAGCGGCGATCAACCTCCTCAACCTTCTGAAGATCACAAACGCCATGTCCCATCCAATGTACAACCCCTATGCCCATGGGAACCAAAGTTCCTCCCAGGGGCAGTATGGACTCCCTAACATCCCGGCAGAGAGGGACCCTCGGAGGGTAGCCTCTCACCTTCTTCCTGGGTCTGGCTTCGGCCCTGCCGGAGCTTCTCCTGCGGCTCCTGCGGCTCCTACCAAATCTAGGGCGATGCTCCCATCACTGCTGTCCCCATCACTGCTGCTCCCATCACTGCTGTCCCCATCACTGCTGCCCCCAAACATGAGCTACAGGCCTGACCAGGGTCGGGCCAACATAGATGAGAACATAGAGAGGTCCATAGACATGCAAATTAGCAGGGCCAGAGAGGAGGTGAGGCTTCTTAACCAACCAACACATCCGCCCATAGACCAGGGCCCTCGCTATACCAGCCCTCCAAGCGAGGGGTTTCTCTCCTCACAAGGCACAGGGAGGTCCTCCTACCCAATGCCCTCCATCTCTGCCTCTGTAGGACAAAGACAATCAGGAGCTGAAAGTGGCAGTAGCTCAATGGACTGGTCATCACTCTACAAAAGGCCCCCTTCTGAAGATTACAATACATTTTATCCACCACCTGCTTCGTCCAACTATGCAAGCGCTGATAACGGTAGGTTCAATGCCTCCAGTGAAAGAGAACGTGACAGGCAGTCCATTCCAGGCTTAGGTGATGGTTTTGACTACCCACGGCCAGATAAACCTGCTCCTGCGCCTACAGAGTCCAGTCGACCCAAGTACACCTCTGAATCAGCGTCCAACATCCTTGTGCACTTTGGACTTCAGAAAGAGGACTTGGAACATCTCATCTCCTACCCCGAAGACCAGATCACCCCCGCTAACCTGCCGTTCATCTTGAGGCAAATCCGCATTGAGAAGACCAAGAAAGCCACGGATGACTCTCAGGCAAAACCCCAACCCCCCAGAACTGTGAGTGGATTGGACAGTCAACATTTGAGCAGTTCTGGAGGGCCAAGGATGCGGCAGGAGGAAACATCATCAGCTGTTAACCAGCTAAGTAAAGTGATAGACTATGGACATACTGGCAAATATACAGGAGATGAGATTGGGAGAGCCAGTGGTGGTAGTGGAAGTCTGATGCAAATGGACACTTACGATAGTAGCAGACGCAGTCAAGAACTACTGCAAACAAGCTCAGCGGAGGTGAAAAGCAGTGCTTTGGGTTCTTCACGAGGCCAGACGAGCTCTATTTCCAGTCTCAGTTCTTCATACGGTTCACGACTGAGCTCTGGGGCTCCCCAAATCCATGATCAGACTAAACGATTGCCGAACCCGCCAAATCAGACTCCCCAATCCCATCTCAGCTCTTTCTCTCTGCCGAAGAAAGACACGGACATCAGGCTTCTCAAGTCTGAGCCCCCTAAACACGGTACTTTGAAAGAACTACCTGCAGATCGGCAGCCGACGTCCAAAACCCAACCACCTGTTTCTCAGTACCACGGTGTGCATCCCAGCAGACCTGGCCTGGTGCTCATTGGCAGTAATCAGGCCAGTGGCACCAAGGTTCAGGGTAAAACTCAAGGACAAGGGTCTACAGTTCCGGAGCAGATGAAAAAGCAGATGCAGCCGATGCAGCAGCAGATGCAGCCGATGCAGCAGCCGATGCAGCAGCCGATGCAGCAGCCGAAGCAGATGCAGCAGCCGATGCAGCAGCCGATGCAGATGCAGCAGCCGAAGCAGATGCAGCAGCCGATGCAGCAGCCGAAGCAGCAGCCGAAGCAGCAGCCGATGCAGCAGCAGATGCAGCAGCCGAAGCAGCAGCCGATGCAGCAGCCGAAGCAGCAGCCGAAGCAGCCGAGGCAGCATCAGGTTCAGCAGCAAATACCGCTGATAGGACAATCTCTGTGGCCACCAGGTTATTCTGTGACTGGTGTCATGCAGCATCCTGGTGGTGTTTTCCCTGCCAGTGATCCTCCAGCTGCAACACAGCAGATCCCGGGCCCGATGAACCTCCCTCCTCCGCCGGTGCCAGCATCCAAGACGCAGACTCAAGCAGTTCATCACGTCCCCATACGTATGCTGTCTGTTGCCATGATGCATGACTATGCGGCGGCCTCGCCGAGAATCTTTCCACATACCTGTTCTCTGTGTAACAAAGAATGTACTCGTATGAAGGTGAGTGGAAGTCTGCACCCTGTTCACTTATGGAAGTTGTGGGTTTGTTTTCAATTTGTCATCAATTTAAATGTTATGTCTTTGGGAGTTGGAAAAAGGTTGAAAAATGTGAAAGGGGTTCCATTCAAAGTATTTATGTAAAATATTTTCTGAATTGACCAACAATAACTCAGACATGCTGGTAGAAACACTGTCACCACGTATAACCTTTGTACCACTTTTTTGTGTGTGTGTGTATGTGCAAAAAACAAAGTTACAAACTTATTATAATTACTATTATTTTGTATTGTCTACTTACGAGAGATGACAGTCATTGGTATGTAGTAGCAATTGTCAGATTTACACAAACTTTTTAATGTTGCATTGTTTGATAAAATGAGATGCGACCAACGTTTGAGACGGTTTTTGAACATGGGACCAAGAAGACGTGGCGAAGATGGCTGTCGTTCCCTTTTTATCTTTTTTCTGCCAACATTTGTATTTTAATTTCTACATTGTTTTTGAAAGTAGATAGTGACAATTTCTATCTTGTATTCCTAATATTGGAGCTCTCGGTAAAACATTGTTTTATCCAACATTGAGTATCAATCTTTTGTTGTAATACTGATACTACTATTTGAAGCTTAGCCCCTCTTTTGCCCCAAAAAATTACCCAAAAGGAATTCCAACTGCGAATACATCAACCCCAAAGCATCTTACTTCATGAATCACGCAATCATCTAGCTTTCACTATCCACCCCTTTGTGCAATTCACATTTTGTCTAATAAAAAAAAAAGAAGATGCCGGCCCACCCCTTTCCACATCTTCCTGTCTGGGGGATTTCTGCTGAGATTACCTTCTACAAACATCAGGAAATCTTCTAAAACCCCAGAGGACAGAAGAACCCGACTGATCGTAACATCAAGAACCCAAGAAGGAGAAAATGTTATGTTTGTTACTGGCACCCCTGTATGTGTTTTATATTTGCTGACTTTTTTTAAAGGAAATTGTTGTCAAAGTAGGATTTCATGTCCCTTATTTTGTCCATAAGATAACATTTGTTTTGGCTTATATCAAAGCCACCATTTTAACACTTACATCTTTATATACTGTTGGCTAATGTCTCAGCGTCTCTTGGGCTCCCGATTGTTCCTGTAATCTGAAAGACTGCTGTTGGCTGAAGGTTTAAAGAAACCATATTTTATTTTTTTTACATGAACACTTATCAACAATAACTGATTTCTACACAAGTGGGGAGAAATGGAAATGGACATTTGAAATTGACACTCGACAGAACGGCGTGTTCCTGTTTCCTCTTTAAGGCTCCTGATGTCTAATTAAGGATATCTGTTTTCAGACATCACAAAAAGGACAGTTCAGATGTAAGAGCCGATAACAGATGTGTCGATAATGAGTTTTATCTAAATGCTGCGCTTGTCGTTCTAATAGGATTGGATCTCACACCAGAACACCGCCCTTCACCTTGAGAACTGCAGACTCCTCCGAACACAGTCAGTCTTTTTCTTTTTCTACGTCTATTTCTGACGACTGTATCTCAGACTACACTGGGAAGCATCATTTCAGTTATATGTACACCAACTGTGGATTCTATTTACTTAAACAAGTGTCTTGACTAACAAGATTAAATAATAAAACATATTTGCTTTCTAACCTAAACCTCTTTTGACCTGTTTTTAAAATGCCTATCTGTTTTTTCTTTCTTCACAGACATCCACTGTGGGATGGTGAGATAGGGTTCAAGTCCAGGTACTGTGAGATTTTATTTGTCTTGTGCATACACATTTGGATGAGATCCTTCACTGAGCTTTTTCTCGTCCATTGCCCCCTTCAGTGCTGCAGGTAAAGATACCAAGCCCTCGCCCAAAACCTCTTCACAGTCTTACCAGCAGCGTCAGAAAACCAGACGTGGAAGCCGCTCTCGTTCTTATTCCCATTCGCCAAGCCCCCGTCGCCATGGCTCGGAGGGTAAAAGGGAAAAACGCAGGAGTTCATCACGCTTGCCGCACAGCTCCAGACACAATCGCAGGTGTGTGATGCATACATTCTTATTAGACCAATAACAGTACATTGCCATTACCAAATATGTTCCTCTAGGACACATGTGTCAAACTCAAGGCCCGGGGGCCAAAGCAGGCCCGTGGTGGATTTAATTTCGGCCCGCAGGATCATTTTTCATTACTATTAGATCTGGCCCGCTGGTATATTGCACGCACACCTTCACTCCATCCTGAGGATCTCCTCCGCTCAGAGCCTGACCCCATGAGCCTGTTGTCATTGATGAACTTGCACCCAAGATGAGATGCCAAGTATCTGGCTTGACCTAGCATCACAGAGCAGCAAACTGAGTTTCAATGGATGTTTCCTTCCGCACTTTTTCTCTTGCGACAACGGGGCATGTTTGTTTTTTTTCTTTGAGGGAAATAGTTTTTTTGAAGCTGTTGTTGGCCTGTGGGAAAATGTAATCCTAAGAAAAGCTGCAGATAGAGCCATAAGAAATGACTCTGGAAAAGCTGCAGATAGAGCCATAAGAAATGAATGCAACTGATTATTTAATGTTTAATGTAGTTTTTATAGGCAATAATTTAAGCTTTGTTAGTTCCAGGTTTAATATGTGCAATAAGTTAACTTCAATACGTTTTGCAATAAACATTGAACCAGTCCGGCCCTCGACTAGTACCCATTTTTTTTATTTTGGCCCACTGTGTATTTGTGTTTGTCACCCCCTTGAAGATTATCTGCATCAGCGTTAGCATTTAGCTCCCCCTGGAAAAACCAAAGCTTGAAATGTTAACTGATTCTGGATTATCATAAGATTTCATCTGTACTTTCATCAGGTCCCGGTCTCGTTCATTTTCTCCACGGTATAACTCCTCCCGCTATCGATCACGATCAAGGAGCTCTGAGAGAAAATGGTCGCCAAGGAGAGACGACCAAATGTCCTCACCATGGAGGAGATACGACAGACGATTATCTCCAAGGAGTAGCCACGAGAGATGGTCATCTCCGAACAATAGCCGCGAGAGACTATCACCTCTGAAGGGAAATGACGAGAGACGATCGCCAACAAGGAGGAATCGGCAAAAGAGGGCAAGCAGTGCAGAAAACCTGGCTAAGAAACTCCTGGGAGCAACAGGTAAATTCACAACATTTGAAAGACTTGTAGCCCAGGTTTAAAGATGTATTGTGTGTCAATTGTACCCTTGAATCTCAGAGGCAATAAGTAAACACAAAACAAGAGGACCGAGTACTAATCCTTGTGGAACACCATATTTGGCATTTTATTGTATGCAACGTAAGAAAGTACCATTGAGGCCGAAACACAACAATTTTCATTGACGCTCTTTTTGTTTCCCTCTCTTTAGCTGCGCAGTCTTTGGCGAACCCTTCTGACCTGGAAGCCGTGGTTAAATCTCTGGCTCCTGCCTTACTGGCCGAGCTAGCCAAGCTGAAGTCTTCAAATGCATCTTCCTCAGCCTCCACCTCAGCAACAGCAGGAAAGCCTAGGACAAAAAAGCCCTCTAAGGTAAATATGAAGAACATGGCAAGTCCTAGACCAGGGGTTGGCAACCCCTGGCAAGCGTGCCACCACATCGCCAGAGCTCGTCTCCCCGTTACCTGCAGAAGGAAGCTATGCACGCAACGCAGCCCCGCTCTCTTTAACTCCAGTAGAATTCCTGCGATCAGGGGTATAGTGCTGCCGGAGCGCTCCAGCATTTCACAAATTGCAGTAGGCTACCCATAAGGAGCTGTACAAATGCCGCAGTTTTTGCGTGGCTGTGTCTTTAGTTGAAAGCCCAGTGGCGATCTGCTCATCTCTCATAGAAAATAATATGCTACACAGGGGCGGACTGGCCATCTGTGTGTTCTGGAGAATCACAGGACGGACGGTCGTCATTATCATGCCGTTTAAACCAATTATTTAAATTTGTTTAAACCGCATCATGTAAGTTGCGCTAACGGATGAAAGAGGTCCACAGCGAGGCTCCCCCGCCCTCCTGTTGACAGTTCACGAACGTCGAGCTCTTCACCCCCCCCCCCCCCCTGTTGACCATTCACGAGCGTCGGCACTAGGGTTACCAGAAACTGACCATGATCAAAATCGATTATTCGGCAGCCCTGGCGAATAATAATCGATTATTCTCCCTGCGGGAGAGAAAAAAAAAACTCAGACAAAAGGAATTCCGTTGTTTTCTTTACTGGAACATGTTTAACAGTACATGATGTTGGTTTATTTTTTGTTATTTTCTAAAGTGCCTGCCATTGCCTTTTTATTTGGAGATGCGCTATGCGCGCACAATGTATTTATTGCAATGCTGCCATTATTAAATACAGGCTACAGCTTGTATTAATAATAGCAGCATTGCAATAAATATTATTATAGCAATTTATTTATTGCAATGCTATTATTAATACAGGCTGTAGCCTGTATTATTAATAATAGCAGCATTGCAATAAATAAATTGTGCGTGCATCGCGCATCTTCAAATGGATGCACTCAAAACGCATTGTTGCGGTTGAGCTGTGATAGACCAACGTCTTTTCGCAGAGCTTGCATTTAACTTCCTTTGGACTTCTGAGTTCGAAGTAGTTCCACGAGGAGGAACTCTTTTTACCTGCAGCTTTGTTCATCTTGAGTCGCACGTGAGAGGGGGGGCGGGGTCGGTGTGTAGCATGCTGCAGCAGCAGTCTGCTCTGCACGCAGGCTTCCTCCAAGTTTACAGTAAAACAAACTGGTGGTGTGACCAATGGCCATTTACAATTATTAATACTATTACTATTATTAGCATTAGTCTATATTTTGGCTGAAACTAAGCCAAAAAAAAAAAAAAACATAAATAATAATAAAAAAATATATAAATAAAATCGATTTTTAAAAATAATATTCGATTATGGAGACTGTAACGAATAATCGAATAATCACTGGCATCCCTAGTTGGCACACTGATCACAATTTCTTTTTTAAATGGCACTTCATATCAAAAAGGTTGCCGACCCCTGTCCTAGACAGACCAAGGTTGGTACAGTGTGTGTAATTTACCAGAGATTTATCACCAGTCAATCCTCTGGTAAACCTTTACTCTTGAAAGCGTCTTGCGTGCCGGCTCGTAGTTTTTGTTGATTTGGGCATATTTCCTGTACAGGCTACTTTGTACAGACAAAGTTAATAATAATTGTAATAGTCCAGTTATAAATTACATGAATCAAAGACGTGTTGCTGTATTTTAGTGGTAAAAAAATGCAATCATCATAATTATGTAGGTGTGTAACGGTATACGTACCCGTACCGAAATTATTCGGTACGGGCCCTTCGTTTCGGTGCCGAAATGTACCGAATGAATATAACGTAAAACATTGAGAACGTGAAAAAAATTTTGGAAGTAATCTCAGGTGCTGCGTCGCAGCATTCAGAGGTTCAACGTGTCATAGAGCGACCAAGTCATTTCATTGGACGAGAGGCATACTATGAGAGCTGGTCACAGGGATGCGTTCAAATTTAGTCAGTAATTTGAGGAGCTGTCGAAATGGCGAATGCAGATAAAGTCAGTGGCGAACCGTGGCCATCACAACTGGACCTTCTGTAGACACACCCGCCCCCCCCCCCCCCCTCCGCGGCATTATAATGTCCGTCTTTTCACTGAATTGTCGTCTTGAAAAGGGTACTCGCAACAATTCCGCAACAACTTCATCTTCACCTGTTGCACTTGTCATTTCAACGTTAAAAACAATACAATGGCATGAATTGCTTCGTCGCATTCATCTAGATCCTCTGTCTCGAGCCAGTTAACTAGCGGGCCTTCTAGAGCACCTGGAACCGAGGGGAACTCTCAAAGAATACGCCCATTGGCTACAAATCAATATATGATTGGTTGATCAAACTGTCAGTCCAAACGTACGCTCTCATTCAGTGCAACGGCCAGGGCATTCGATCAAGGATGTAGAATACCTTGGTTGAAGGATGTTCGACCCAGAACAAGATCTGATTGGTTGCTTTATTTTCTAACACAAAACCACTGAAATGCGTAGCATGGTCCGAGAAGGACAAACAAATCAACGTAACACTGTGATATTACAGATCAACGACACGGATACCATTCTCATTTATTCATTTTATATACATTTTATTTATATAATTAATTCGATTTTTTGTTTGTTTTATCTGAGTGTTCCAGGGTATTCTCTGAATACCTTGAAGGCCCTGACGGTTCGCCACTGGATAAAGTTGAGCTCGAAAATCCTCCAGCATCATTGCAGTCTCCGGTTTGGGAACATTTTGGTTTCGCAGTTACGTACAAGGATGACGGACAAAGACAGGTGGACCGAACCAAAGCTGTTTGTCGGCATTGTTCAACTAACATTGGTTACGCGGCTGGCAATACATCAAACTTGCACACTCATTTGAAAAGGCATCACCCGAACGTGAATATCACCGGTACCAAAAGAAAAAAAGACTGAAGTGCAAACCCAACTCCCATGTAAGCCTCCACCACTCGCAAAAAGTTTAGACCGAGCCAAAGCTATTACAAATGCCAAATATCCTTATGTTGCCATGTTAGCAAAGCGCTACCTGGCTGTATCTGCTACCTCTGTCCCTAGAGAGGGTGTTCTCCACAGCAGGAGACATTGTTAGTGTCAGCAGATCTGCCCTTTCTGCAAGCAATGTGGACAAGTTCATTTTTCTTTAAAAAAACATGAAAATACAATGACAAGCAAGTCCTAATGTCAAGCTGGCTGCTTAGGTGCTAGTACAGTTCAAATACAGATTATTTCAGTTCGTCGAAATGTTGCACCTTAATGTTTATTTTATTATATTTTGTATTTATTTGAGTGAATATTCACAGTTTAATAATAATTAAAACTCCAAAACTAATTTGTTTTGTGAGTAGCCTACTAGTACAGTAAAGTTCAAATACAGATTATTTCAGTTCATCGAAATGCTGCACCTTAATGTTTATTTTATTATATTTTGTATTTATTTGAGTAAATACATTATTCACAGTTTAATAATAATTAAAAAACAAACAAATATTTTATGTTTTGTGATAATTTTTTCTGCTGTACCGAAAACAAACCGAACCGTGACCTAAAAACCGAGGTACGTACCGAACCGAAATCTTTGTGAACCGTTACACTAATATATATATATATATAATTTACACAGTGCCTGTAAACCGGAAGAGAACGCTGGCATTTCTCCTCCTACTTGAAAGACTACGGAGGGATAGGGTCTGCAAAATTAGTTTATTTTGGGGATTGACTGGATGCTCTGACCGGTCCGCTTCCTGCCTGGCGCTATGCAACGCCTCACGTAAAAAATAGACCAGCCTCCTATTTTTTGCGAAGCCCAGCGCCGAGACGCTTCTGGGACGCTTCTAGCCGTAACGCGCCGCGTCTGGTGGAATTGGTCACTTCTTTAGTAGGATGAATTTTGTTCAAACCATTTTTAAAAGACAAACGGTTTCAGCAGTCTATTTTCCTAATTACGTGTTTCTCTTTCTCTTTCTCAGGATGCTGAAGTTCTACCTGAAAACGTTGTGATGCTCAGATGTGTTCCTAGATCCCTATCTTACACAGATATCAAGAATGCCGTGGAGCACTTTGGAAAAACAAATTCAATTATAATGTTTCGATCCACAAGTGAGGTATGTTTAATATGCAAAAGATACTACACAATGTACGTTTCCTCTTGACATCTGTTGCTTTTATCCACAGTGCTTGTATAGCATTGACCAGGGAATTAAACCCCTAATCTATCTGCAAAGAAATCTATACCGTGGTTGAACATTTTATACATTTTAACATAAAGTCTGGTGCACTTTAAGAGCAAAATAAAAGGGTCCGATCTTTGATGAACCTGTTGTAAACCCCATTTTAGGGTCATCATTTTTTTTAACCGTTTAGTCATAAACTCATCGGTAGTACAAAATAGATTCCCAAATCTAATCCACTGATGCTTTTGTTTTAAAAGTAACATACGAATATGTGCTTTTGTGTATGTGCCCATGTAGGCAGTGGTGCGTTTCGAGAATGCAGCAGACGCTCCGAAATTAAGGATCCTTAAGGACTTTGTGGTGAAAGGAACGAGGGTCCCAATTGGCTGTGAAAAGGTATCGCCCTTTTTGATTTTCTGTCCCTGGATTATGTAAATGTTCTCATCTGTTTGCTCCAGTTAAAATCACAAATCTAAATTATTTTGTTTACAGGAGCAAAGGATTCCTCGTCAGAAGTAAGATATATTTTACTCATCTCTTTTAACCGTTTTTATTATATTTATTACTATAAATATTGTTGTTTCCTTAGTTTATTTATGTCCTTGTTGAAAATAAAAATGTACCAAATGATGTATTTATGTTTCTTTGCACAGGGGATGAACCACATGAACCACATATAAAAACTAGGGCTGTCAAGTTAACGCGTTAATTAACGAAATGTTCTTTTAACGCCACAAATAATTTTAACGTGCGATTAACGCATGTGTATTTGTCGTCGTCCCGCCCCGTAGTTTCAGAGCCCAAAGTCTTAGCGTTGTTGTTGTTAGTTGGATGGTGGGAGATTCTAGCGAGAGATATGGATACAAAAAAAGGTGTTTTTAAACAGCAAGCCAAGCACACAGCTGATGCTGACAGCCCCGCTCCTGCCGCTCGCTTGCGGCAGACCACGCTTTAAAGTTTGCCGGGGAGACACCTGGACAACAACAGCGATAGCTAAATGGGGGGCTACAGCTTAACATTGTGGAGGACGAGGGGCTGCGTTAGATAATTCGGATCGCATCCAACGTGTCGACTGCACATCACAGCGCATTATTTTGACCTTAAGTGGGAACTTCAGTCTCATGCTTTGACTGGTATGAAGACAGAGGAGCGACCACTGTCTGTTTGAGCAACTGGCTCAGTGCAAAGAAGTAGACAGGGTTGGGAGAGAGTGAAGAGAGAGAGGTTCCAGGTTGTATTGAAAATATTCAGGAGAATATTTGTCATTGTTCCAATGGTAATAAACAAACATTTGCATAAAGCATATTTGTCCACTCATATGTTAAGAGTATTACAAACTTGAAAAATATTCCTCTATGGTACATTTAGAACAGATACAATTTGCGATTAACTATGGACAATCATGCGATTCAATATTTTAATCGACTGACAGCCCTAATAAAAACATTAATACCTTGATTCTCAATGTTCTCCTGTTTAACCCATGTCATTATTTTTCCTTTACAGAAAACCTGCCACGTCTGAGTCCTCCACACCTCAAACTACAGCTAACACCAAGCCTCTTCAGAAAGACCTCAAAAAACCTCCTGGAGCTGCATCAGGAAAGCCTACCAATCAGAAAAGTGCAGCTAAAAGCCTAACGGGTGCCACTAAAGCCAAAGTCTTGGTTTCCAAAGTGAAAAACGTCTCTACCAAGCAGATATCTGAAACGAGAAAGGTTCCTGCGAAGGGAGCTGTGAAAAAGACTGTGGTGAAGAAAAAACCTTCCACAGCTCCAGAAAAACAGCCTGATGTCAAAAAACCATCTGATGTCAAAAAACCATCTGATGTCAAAAAAACATCTGATGTCAAAAAAACATCTGATGTCAAAAAAACATCTGATGTCAAAAAACCATCTGATGTCAAAAAACCATCTGATGTCAAAAAACCATCTGATGTCAAAAAAACATCTGATGTTAAAAGACCATCTGATGTCAAAAGACCATCTGATG
Organism: Gymnodraco acuticeps; assembly: GCF_902827175.1. Taxonomy (NCBI): domain Eukaryota; kingdom Metazoa; phylum Chordata; class Actinopteri; order Perciformes; family Bathydraconidae; genus Gymnodraco; species Gymnodraco acuticeps. Next base: position 137,819 of record NW_022989849.1, read on the forward strand.
TCAAAAGACCATCTGATGTCAAAAGACCATCTGAAACCACGGTTCAAGAAGCTGTGCCGAAAGACACGCCTATTATTATTGATGATGATGATGTGATCCTTATTGAACCCCAGGAAAAACATGACAAAGCTAAAGATGCAGGAGATGCTAAACCAATGGAGGTTGAGGGAGTGGGAGTTAAAGTGGAACAACCCATGGATGTTGAAAGTTGTTCCCAAGAAGAAACTACTACAGAGGCTGTTCCAGAAAACTCAGCAGACAAATGCAGGGAGAGTGAACCAGCAGAGGAGACCCAGCCGATGGAAAGCTCTCTCAAAGCTTTACCAGAGGTCGAGCAGAGCACCGTCACAGAGTCCACTGCTGAAGCATCGGAGACCAACACAGAGGCTTCAGATGCTCAACAGGAAACTGCAGGAAGCTCCACCAAAGCACCTGTGGATGCACATCTTCCAGAAGTAGAGGTGGAGACGAAAACAATTCAGAAAGGTACGTTTGATAGGGACTTGTTTATTTGGCACTTGGCGTATTTTTTATTTAATATTACATTCCATGGGTTAGGGTTAGTTAACTCTAAATGTAAATAATGTCCTGCTTTACATTGTGTCTAAAGCCATTCAATAGTGTTTTATTGTTTGAGATTATAGATTAATTATCTTCACGGCCTACTGTATATGTTAATACTGCTTTAATTCTATTTTTAGATTTTTAAATTCTAGTATTGTTTATTTCCACTCTTTAAAGGTGGCAGGGCTCGAGCTTAAGGACGTCCCGGGGCCGGAAAAAATAGTGTCGGGGAGGATAAAAAATAATTTTGGGACGAATTTGGGACAAGAGTTAAAATAAAAATACCCTGCTAACTACTACAAACGGCGACGAAAATGAAACCGACTGCACGTTTTGTGTAGCACACAGTTATTAAACCTCCTTGTCAACATAAACACACACGCACAAAACATTTAGCAACTCGTGAAATACACACACACACACAGTACGTAGCTACTGTGTGTGCCCGCGAATTCGCGGGTCTAGCTATGTACGGAGTGTGTGTATTTCGCGGGTTGAGTGATGTACAATGGCATCCCGTGGAGGAATTCTGAAATGTTTTACCGTTACATCACAAAAACGCACAGCAGAACCAGACCCTGGAGCGCCGGCCTCTTTATTTACTTACTCCTCTTCATCCCCTATGGTATAAGGCTGAGATGAGAACTCTCCATCGTATTTAGTCCTTAGCAATATGCTGCGCCTCTCTCCATGTAGGGATGGGGTACCGAGCCCCGGTATTAAACGGGCCCCGGGCCGGAATTATTAAAGACAGTGGTAACGTTAAACTCCGACGTTATCGGACTTTTTATCGGTACTGGAGACATTTAAAAAATACATGTCATATGTATTATTGCTACATAAACATTATATCGCAGTTTTAGTTTCGCCAACTCCGTTTCTAATATGCAATAAGACTACAACATGCGTCTATGATGTATTTTCGAGCTTTCCAATCCAGACGAGATCTCTCTCTCCCGTCCGTGTGCAGGGGGCGGGGCCGTTTGTAAAGGTCTCCTGACTGTGTTACAGACTGTCATCCTGGTTAGCGGTTACTCTGGGTTCTGTCTTCAGGACAGAGTGTTGGATTTTTTTGTTAATTGGATGGGACTTGATTGGATTCAATATTAGAGTAATTTTATCGTTTGTGTTTGTTTAAATATATTTGGCCTTTGTTTATGTGATTGAATGATTTACTCAAATAAAAAAGTTGATGAATTATCATCTAATGATTTGTATGATGTTTTATTTATGTTAAAGGTCACTTTGAATGATTTTAACTAATGATAATGTAGAAAAACTAAGATTTTAAATTCGGGACGGTCCACATTAATTTCGGGACGGCTTAGATTGTATTTCGGGACGGTTCCGGGAGGATGGGGAAAAAAGTTAGTTGGGAGCCCTTAAAGGTGGGGTAGGTAAGTTTGAGAAACCGGCTCGAGATACACTTGTTATATTCCATGGAATGCTCTTAACATCCCGATAGCAATGAATATCTGAAGTGCTTTGACAAAAAATCCATAAAAAAACATAATCTGTGGAGGCCGTGGCGCTGTAAAAAGCACGACCAATCATCTGAGCCGGCTAAAGTAACTGGATGGCCTACCTGCCTGTCAGCCTTCCATCTGTGCACAAACTTATCTCGTGCCCTCATTGGTCATGTGCGCGTTCGTGTGTGTTGGAGGAGGGGCTCTGTAAGGAAGTGGCAGATTTCTTCTGGTGGTGTATTTTCAAATTCTAGCGCACTCGAGCTAGTTTCTCCAAAATCACCTACCCCACCTTTAATTTCTACTCGTTTTGTTTTTAATGCTGCTGCAACCGTGGATGTATAATAAGAATTGGATACAGCGTGGGAGGCGGGGCCTCGTTCATTCCTATGAGAGTTGCTCATTGGCGCATTATGATAAAATGGCCCAACTTTTGAGAGAGCAAAACGTCACGAAAGTATTCATATAATCCGTTCTTATTGTGCATCCATGGGTAAAGGTAAAACTCGAAAAAGTAGTACTGAACACGTCAAATGAACGTGCCGGGCGGCGCGGTCCCGTGGGTTAGATCTGCGTTCATAATGTCGATGAAAATAACTCTCAGAATAACTTTATTTGCACATTTTACAACTTGAGGACCGAATGTTTTTAATAAGGGCTATACAAACGTTCATACTGGGCAGCTTATTTAGTTTAAAAAAAGATTATCCAACGATTTACAGACGTCTCTTTCCCAATGTTAGTCAATGGGGAAAAGTCTTTCCGGGTCCAGCGACTGATACGGAAGTGTAGTACCGCCGTTTGGCCACAACAAATATTTTCCTCAGTCTTCATGGGGGCTTTGCTGCAATGCAAACATTTCCCAAATTGGGATCAATAAAGTATCTCTTAGTTTAGATGATTTAGCCTTTACCTCCTCTTACTCTTCTCCTAACAAGCACAGGTAAAAGCCCTTGGGAGAGCAGCTTCTCCCGGTATAATAAGGCCAGATTTGACCCAATAGTTGAATCTTCTTGTCCTTAAACGGAGTCAAAAACAATATTTTCTTCACATCAAAACAGGACGTATATTTCAGGCACAGTCTCAACGAGCAGGAGGGACTTCTTGGAGTCGATCTAATGAACCAATTCATCTCTGCTAGGGACAGGATTTGCAGTATCTTGTCGTATAATGACGATTTAAATATTCAGAAGTGAGCTAGAGAACCTCAAAGTTGAAGATGTGTCACGTACGGTGTTTCAACATTGTCAATTCTCTCTCCATAACCTCCAATAAATCTTTAGTGCCTGACATCATTTACTCTATGTTCCATTTCTTTGGATGAAGAAATACAAATATGGCCTGCCCTTTTTTTCAGGAAAGGATAAGGATGGAAATATTGAATATGTTCATTCCCAATGACTCAAACCAGAGTCTCCGATAAATGAGGGTGTCCAAAAGTATATGGCTTTTTGGATAGCCACGCTTTAGCTTTAATTTGAATTGAAAATGATCTTGTATAACATTATGTTGACTTAAGGTTATGTTAAGCTCATCCCTTAAACTTCAGGCCTATTATGACAGACGACATGTACAGTTGTAGTGTTTTGTAGAACAATGGTGCCGTAAAAAGACGGATGTATGTCAAGGAGAAAGACATACATTTGTGAGACAGCGACCCTTTAGCGGCTGGATTTCCAGTGAAATAATCGACCACGAGAGGAGGTGGAGTTGCAAACCATGGTGACTTTTATTTATCAAACACCACAAGAGAACAAGTAGCCAGCATGTAGGTGTTCACCTCTTCCTGACATTAATCTTTTATTTCAATTTGATCTTTTGAAGGTCCTGGGACTAAAGCGAAGAAACAAAGCGGTTCACGAGCCGAGAATGCCTCTGAAGTATGTCAAGATGAATCGCTGACTTGCGAGGAACTTGTAGACAAATACCTGTGTCCATCGAGAATAAGTAAGAATTCCTCAACATGGTCTGCATGCGATTATATATTTTGCCTCTTTTCTCTTATTTTGTTTCACATTTTCATTGTCTCTCTTTCACAGGGACGCTGTTGCCGGAACTCTTGTTTAAGGCACTGGTGGGTTTCCTCAAATCTATTGTAATAAGTCTTGCTAGATTTACAAATGTGTTTTTTTCTAAAGATATAAATCAATCTAGTAGCCAAGTCTTCAGTCTTTTGTAACGTACTGCTCCAACACAATACAGTTTACTCAAAACATCTTCATTAAACAAGCAACCTGTAATTATGACCATCTTTTCCTCTTTTTTTCCAGTTTCTTAAAAAGAATGTCCCGCACATGCTCATTTCCAACCTGCCGGATTATCGCGAGTCCAGCTACACTTTAAACGACATCGTCCAGCAACTTATTCCATATATAGTTGACTGCTCTGAAAGATTAATCTATGCCTTTCCTCAGTTGCGTTTGGTACGTACACCAAATCTGTCGGTTTGGTTTATTAATCTCGTGTTTCTGCCGAATTGTATTGGTTTTTTATTTTACCAAGATCTTATATACACCATTACCAAGATCTTATATACACCATTACCAAGATCTTATATACACCATTACCAAGATCTTATATACACCATTACCAAGATCTTATATACACCATTACCAAGATCTCATATACACCATTACCAAGATCTTATATACACCATTACCAAGATCTTATATACACCATTACCAAGATCTTATATACACCATTACCAAGATCTTATATACACCATTACCAAGATCTTATATACACCATTACCAAGATCTTATATACACTATTACCAAGATCTTATATACACCATAACCAAGATCATATATACACTATTACCAAGATCTTATATACACTATTACCAAGATCTTATATACACCATTACCAAGATCTTATATACACTATTACCAAGATCTTATATACACCATTACCAAGATCTTATATACACCATTACCAAGATCTTATATACACTATTACCAAGATCTTATATACACTATTACCAAGATCTTATATACACTATTACCAAGATCTTAGATACACTATTACCAAGATCTCATATATACACTATTACCAAGATCTTATATACACTATTACCAAGATCTTATATACACCATAACCAAGATCATATATACACTATTACCAAGATCTCATATACACCATTACCAAGATCTTATATACACCATAACCAAGATCTTATATACACCATTACCAAGATCTCATATACACCATTACCAAGATCTTATATACACCATAACCAAGATCTTATATACACCATAACCAAGATCTTATATACACTATTACCAAGATCTTATATACACCATAACCAAGATCATATATACACTATTACCAAGATCTCATATACACCATTACCAAGATCTTATATACACCATAACCAAGATCTTATATACACCATTACCAAGATCTCATATACACCATTACCAAGATCTTATATACACCATAACCAAGATCTTATATACACCATTACCAAGATCTCATATACACCATTACCAAGATCTTATATACACCATTACCAAGATCTTATATACACCATAACCAAGATCTTATATACACCATTACCAAGATCTTATATACACTATTACCAAGATCTTATATACACCATTACCAAGATCTTATATACACTATTACCAAGATCTTATATACACCATTACCAAGATCTTATATACACTATTACCAAGATCTTATATACACTATTACCAAGATCTTATATACACCATTACCAAGATCTTATATACACTATTATCAAGATCTTATATACACCATTACCAAGATCTTATATACACCATTACCAAGATCATATATACACCATTACCAAGATCTTATATACACCATTACCAAGATCTTATATACACTATTACCAAGATCTTATATACACCATAACCAAGATCATATATACACCATTACCAAGATCTTATATACACTATTACCAAGATCTTATATACACCATAACCAAGATCATATATACACTATTACCTGTTTCAGACTGTTTTTATGCATATTGAAAGACTTTAAATGCTAGCAGTAAAGCCACAAGCAGTTGTTTTTCTCGTTTTTTTTCTCAGGCATTCATCTGTGTGCCATCATGTAAGCATGTGCCGAAGCTAGTGGAAGCCTGTCAGAAGAAAGAGTTAAAGTTACATGGTTGTGAGCTTACTTGCGACGGCATGGAGCCCCCATTTGTAATGAGACCGGTAAGCATTGAGACAACCAGGGCTGATTATCATCCTAGTCTCCCAGTAGTCGTCCGTTCAAAGAAACACAGAAAATATTGTTTTACCTAATTATCAGCAGGCATCTTAACACTGTCTACTCTAATGTCTCTGTTATAGCTTGGGTTTTATAACTGGCTGATGAAGTTCATCGGTGAGGTAAGTAACACACACACACACACACACACACACACACACACACACACACACACACACACACACATATATACCTGCATTCAGATCATATTAAGACATTGGCTCTTTCCTTGTTAACTTTGCGGTTTGCTTGTTCACTTCCTGTTCTTGATGCAGAGCACGGTTCGTGATGGAGAGAATATAGTCCTCATCAACAACATTTCACGGACAGATTCCCTGAAGTTGAGAGAAACTTTGAAAGAAGTTGGTATTCATTCTGTCAGGAACTTCCTCCCTCTCCTCGAAAAGGTATGAACCAACACATGCAAGGATGTGGCTTTTGGAAAAGGACGTCCTTTTTGTCTTACCTGTAGGTGTGTGTGTGTGTGTTCCAGGTATTTATAGAATTCGATATCAAAGCTGATGTTGATCGACTCGGAGCTTGGTACAGTCAGAACGGAGAGCCCTGCCACGAAATCCACAGACTAAAAAAGTTTTTCCCAAAAATGCTTCCACACAGTGGTAAGTCTCAAAGGGCCTGCTTTTTTAGGGGTTTTCCCTTTCCTGTAGTGTGTTTATATTGTTTTTTAATGCATGTAAATGGTCTGCAAAGGCTAAAATCCCTGTGTTACCTCCAGAGGGAGTTTCTCTCTCACACACACCCCCCACATTTCTGTATCGGTGATATGGCAATGGTGAAAATACAAAAAACATGTAGACACTTCTTTACTTTTTTTCATTTTTGCTGTACGACAAAGACTAATAAACGAAAGTGCCAGGAATATGGGGTTAGATTTGTGTATTATAATTTGTGGGTAGATGTAAATTATTTTGAATGGTATTGTCCCTGTATTGCTCTTTACCGGCACCTAACCCTACACTTATTGCCGGATGGATGTCGAAATGAACACATTTTATGGATTATTCTTACTTTTTACTCCACTTCATTGATGTATCACCTTTAGTTAATTCCTCATTTGTTTTGCTTGTACCATCTTATACAAATACGCAGTCACAATCTCTGAGAAACTTATATCATGCCTTGAAACAATATAATGCATTGGTGTATATTAAACTAGCCAATAGTATAAAAAGGACAATAAAACCTTCAACAATATTAACCGTAAACATTTACATTAGTGTAATGACACAATAAATTATGAAGAGTTATATATTCGATATAGGCTGTACACAAACTAACTGTATCACTATGACATGATGATGATAAAGAATGTACATAACGTACCGCTGTCTATTATAGTAATTGAGTGAGTTTGCAAATCTTTTGAATGCATTTGTGGAAGGTGTTTTACATTTACAATTTACACACATATTATTGACATCAACTTTAACCCCATACAGGAAACACACCGCAAGAAGAACCTGGAAGTTTTTTTCTCACTCTGAAGAGTCACCCCTTCATGTTTCCTACCACGACTCCTACCTTTGTCATTCCTGGTAAGAGACCTTGTTACAATATCATTTCCACAAGTTGATTATCATGACTTCATTCAATGTGATGATCTGATACTACCATGTTTACGTATTCAGTAGAGTAACAGATTGTTTACTTTTAACCCCAAGATTACCTGACAGTCAGAGGAGAGGACGACATTGAGGTAAGCACATTTAAGTTCAGCTTTCCTATTTTATATTATATACATAGTTTAGGAGGACCTTTTTATAATATTGATCCAGTAGCATATGAGCTATTAGGTGTGCCTAATGTAAAAGCCTATACATTTCCATTTGTCTTTACTACTACTATATCATTATTACGTTGTAACAGGACTAGGGGTGCATACCGGTTCCCGGTATTACCGAAATACCGGTTACTGGCGGCTTCGGTATACCGTACAGAAATCGGATCCAGTTTTCGGTACTTTCAATTTTTTTCAATTTGATTTTTTACCTATATAAAGTGAGGCGTAATATCCTTAAACTCACGCCCAAACCGCCAGCCAATCAGATTGCACGTCTTGCAACGGCTTTGGTGATTGGCTTGATTGCCAAGCAACGCCCTTCACCTTCCTCCCGAACGTCTGAGCCGTTCGGTTAGCTTTCGTTTTTTCATTAGCTCGATTTCGGCACGAACATCTAAAGTGTAGCTGCATATGACTGCCAGTCTGAATGGTGGGGTCAGTAACCACTGCAATACGTTTATTTCTGGGAAAGGCGGCAACACATCCAACCTCTCAAAACATTTGCTACTGTCACATAAAATTAGAGTACAGGAATGTACGGTCTTGTTGTCAAATGTGTTTTTCATTGTTTGTTCAGTATTAAAAGGTCGAAGTCCCACAATTAATTGTAATATTAATTTGACATGTTAACTATATCATAAAGCGCTTACATTTTTCCGTTATGCAACATGAAAGTATCACGATATGTATCGGTCGAGTATCGTTTAGTGGTATCGTAAAAAAGCCAACGATATGCAGGACAAATAGGGCAATAATTGTGAGGATCAGTTATTCCATATTCACTTATGTTGATATTGTACAGGAGACTGTTCCAATATGTTGCTAACGTTACAGTAAAACTACTATTGTATACTTTGATCACTTTCTTAGTTGTTTTGCTAACATTAATAATTACCTTAAATAATCTCTGCCTAGCATCTTAGTCACTGAACACACAAATAGTACTCTGCCTACATGTAGCATCATGCTAACAATTTATTTAGCTCTTTATTTCCACAACAAAAGCTTTCTTCCTCTGCTGTCCTGCTCGGTCATTTCTCTCTCAAATGTTCCCGTAAAGACATGCATAAAACAAAACGTATGTTAGCAGTTCTAGGGTTCATGCTGAAGACGGAGAGATATACATAGCACAACTGAGCCAAGAACAAACGTCAGGAAAACCTATAATGTTCCAGGTGTTGTTAATTTCTTATCCAATCAGAGCAGACTATGCTGCAGAATCAGCATGAGGCGGAATACAGCATGTTAACATTTTCTCGTACTGTATTGACTCGAATGTAAGACGACCCCTCTTTTTCAAGACTACATTTTGGAAAAATACCTTTTCCACGGCCCCTTTGCGGACCGCAGAATGCTTTTCTCTGACTGTTTACATTTTTGAGCTCGCCGTCTTCTAACTTTATACTCTTTAACATCACATTTCTTTGCTGTTCGACAGTTGTTTGATGACTTCGTTGATCACCATTATCTTAAAGGGGACCTGTCATGCAAAATGCACTTTTTGATGTTTTTTATACATAAAGATGTGTCCCCGGTGTGTCGGGGAACTCACGCAGCGTCGGAAAATAAAACCCTCTCTTTTCCTCCATACCCAAATCTCTAAAAACGGGGCTACAAAAGAGCTGATCGAGATTTGCGTCCGATATGACGTAATATTGGAAATGTAGGCTGGCTTTACACACACGACCCAATCAGAAACGTTGCTATCAGAAACAATGCCCGACTGTTTTGGACGTAATATGGTGTTTACATTAGCATGCTAACACTCAGAGAGCTGGAGAGCATGTGTGTGAAGAAGCAGGAAGTAAAAAGGAACTCACCTTGTGGTATAAACCGGCAAGAGAGAAAGCCTTTGAGCTCCAAACTGTTTCAGAGAGAATCCTTGATAATCCATGATATGGCGTTTCATCACGGCAGCATTTAGTTTAGACAGTAGCTGCCGGGTCCCCGCATGAGCTCAGACCCCCCCTTTTTTTTGTTATCAATTTTTTTCTAAATACACAGAAAGTGAAATAGAAGGATATGAGGCATGGCTAGAATGGGTGATCTGTTTGGTATTTTGAGCAAAACACTTCATAGACATGTTTTTTATATATCTGAGACCTATGCTATTGCCTAAAAATAGCATGATAGGTGACCTTTAAAATTGGCATTGTAACTTCTCATCTCTTGTTCAGTAACTTTTGATCCACTTTGTTAAGTTGGTCTCTGTCTCTCTCCATCTTTTTCTCTCCTGTTGCTGCTAACGTACTTTAAGACGGTGTCTCGTTTGGCACGATCTGTTGTTGTGACTACATCGAAAAGTCTAGACCCTAAATATAAGACAACCCCCTCTTTAGTCAGATTTTTTTATAGGAAAAACAACCTCTTATATTCTGCTCAATACGATAGTATCAAGAAAGCATAAATAAACCTAAAAAGTTCCAGACGGTTTTCCTTACATTCTGGTGAGTCACGTTGTGTGTTTCTGCTCGTCATATGAATCCACCATGTGTTTTGTACCTTGTGTTTCTCCAGAAGGCCAGTGGTAGTGGCTCCATGTTTCCCACCATCATGTTGACGGGTCTACCAGACGGATTCTACAAATACGAGGAGATGGCAACGTTGTTCCTGAGCTATTTCCCCGAACAGGACCTGGACTCCCTCTACTACAACGTGCTGATCTTACCACTGCAGAAGAGGGTAAGGGGAAGACCAAAAGTCTAATCTGTATAAACTTTATTTATTAGTTTATTTGGCTATTGCACATTACTGAACACTTAAAACATGAAATGTGCCAAGTGTAAATATGCCGGATTTAACTTTGAGCTACTTTCCATCCGCAGTCCCTCACATAAAACATTAAGACAATTACGAACCATAGCAGTACAAACACAAAATGCAAGAGTAGAATACCGAAGTATTTATGACATGGCAATACAATATAGCAGCACACGATCGCACGTCTGTTGGTTTCTCAACCATTGTTTGAGTTAAACTAGAAACAATGCAACGAAAGGTTCTATGATTGGTGGAGAAAATGGTGTAAAAAGTACCTGGATGAATAGGAGTAGAAACACTATGGTTTAAAATACTCCATTGAACTGAAAACATGACTTACGGAACGGAGCATTCGTCATCTTGCTGCTAGATAGTTTCTGTCTGGAGAATTGGCGCCACCTACCGCTTATCTTAATGAAACAAAACCTAGTAAAAGAAAAACATCACATTTCTCCTGTGCAGATTACCTCTCGATTCGATTTAAATTGAGATCTGTTGTTCTCTTCACCTCTAGGCCTTTGTGTTATTCGCTGACTGGACGATGTGCTGCAAATTTGCTCAAAGTCACATCTCAAAACCAGTCATGTTCGGATGCCACACAATCAACATTCACTTCGTCTTGGAACCAATACTTCCTGCATCCAGTGAGGTACGGACTCTTGGGGAAAAACACACTGCGACACTTGTCATCATCAGGATGGGATAACAATCTGACTTGTTGTTTTTTTTGTTGCAGGAAATGATGTACACGACTATGATGAAGTTAAGCGGCGGTGTAAGTCTTTAACAACACTCATGTCAATCTTTTGTCGAGTGTTTCTTCTCCTGCTCATTAACACCACCTTTTTCTGCTTCTTCAGAGAGTTCCAGAGCCAGAGTTTCTGCAGGAGCGCTTGTTGCGTGTGCAGTTTGTCGATTGTCAACGAGTCGTCATCACCGCGGTTTTGGATCTCGTTGTCTCCGCTGCGCCATATGTCAACTTCCTGACGCTGGCCAACAGGGTACAGGAACATCTGCACTTTTCACATTTCATTGTTGCAAACACTGCCATGTGTCGTCAGACCTTAAGTCGTCTTTACAAGTATTCAATTTAGCTCCCTTAGAATCTATTAAAAATGCATTAGATCTCTCCGTTTTTTGTGTGGATCAGTCTTTCAATTAAAGAAATATATTCTGTGATCAATCATGATTTATCACAGGTTTAAAATACTAGAATGAACTTGTATTTTAGGGGGAGATTAAACAAATACACATGCCGTGCTGTAATAAAGAAATGCATGAAATCAGAGGGTTTTTAACTCTTAATTTCTGAATTACTGTTATGAAGTCCAGCAAGTTTCCGACACTTAGCTCAAGATAAGATACACTTTATTAATCCTAAAATGTGTACGTGACAGCAGCATGTTAAAAGAAAGGCATTGCACTTAGTTTGAAAAAGTAATCAAACGTAAAATATGAACGTCTCAAAAAATAGAAACGGAACTAAAAAGTAAAATATATATATATATATATATATATATATATATATATATATTAGGGATGGGAATTTGAAAGCAAATGTATATTCGAATATTCGACCCCCCAAAAAATGGTTAACCAAAATGTACATATCCTATAAAAAATAAAAAACAATAAAAATGGGTAAAAAATTTACAAACATTTTTTTTCAATAACTTTTGGAAATAAATAAATACATGTTCAAATAAGTATAGGAACCAAGTCGAATTTGTCAAATGTATTGAACTGGTGATCACAGTTTGACAGCTATAGGCCTACAGCTTTCATGTGCAGAGGCGATTCACAATCAGGCCAGCTGTAGAGAAGACCCTCTCAGCTGGAACGGAGGTTGCGGGTATAGCAAGGTATAGCATGTATATCAGTGGTTGCATTAGACTTTTTCATTGTCCGTCATTTTGACGGACAGGATCGTAACATTTCCGTCATAATCCATTATTACCCGTCATTTTATTTTTCATGTTTTAATGATGAGATGAGACATATTTAATATGTATGTTTGGGTACTGAGCAGCAAATGCTCATTCATTCATTTTTTTTTAATGATTCATACAGAACTTTTAAGGGCATGGAGAAAAAAGATGAACAGAGTGGTCACTTTTCATGTCAACACGAACTTGAATGATTTATTTGTTCCTGCACTGACAGACAGCAGAGGGGGGCAGAGGCCGCTAAAAACACCACGACCATTGTGCCTAAACAGGCAAATATGAACAATGCCATCGTTTTAAATGAGACAATTACAATCAGAATATGAACAAAACATTTACAAGAACAACTCAATTGACCTGCTGTAGCCTGAATGCTGATTTCTGCATCGCCGTGCACCCTCGGACGAATCCGTTACTCATCTTAGCTTTTCTACAGATGTCGCTGAACATTTTGCCGTCTTCCCTCCTCAGCCACTTAAACTCTTGCTCCCACTGAACCCGGTACTCCCACTGAACCCGGTACTCCCGCTTGAACTCCTTGCCACTTGGTTGCCCCTCTGCCGCTGGCTGAACGTTGTCAGTTTTAGTCTTACTGGCTTGTCCTTCATCCTCCACCGCATCAATCCCTCTTTCACCTCGTTTATCCACACCATCACAATTACTGGGCTTATTAAAAAAGCTTCGGACGATCAGCTGCCGTGACATTTTGCGATTGCTAAAGCCGGTTAAACAACGAGGTCAAAAACAAGACTAGACAATAGCTACTTAATATACACACACTCGCCACCAACTGGACAGGGGTGTGAAGGACTAAATAATAGTTACAGACTACAGTAGAGTAGATCACCCTCAGTCGACCTGGCCACTAAGGATGTAATATAATGAGGGCCGCTGGTGGACATTTTGGCGCTGTTCCGAGTTGTGTTCTAATCTGTCAAAATGACGGACTGCTTTCAGATTTCAGTCATTGTTAGAAAAAATTGACGGAAAATATTCGGTTAACGCGACCTCTGATGTATATATAAGTTTAATTTGGCATAGTTTGACCTCTACACCGCACTCACTAACCTGGTCGAAATATTTCTACACATTACTCCTTTTTGACGCCATGTCTGTTGTGTAGGACTCTTCTTAGAGTGTAAATAATTACCGGACTATGACTGGTAAAATATGTTGAATACCGGCAAAACTAAATCTCTCCTGTCAAAATGTCTATGTACTTTGCCGCCACACACGGTTGCCAAGCAGCGCTTATTGTTGTTTAGGCTGGCCACTCATGTTGGGGCGGGGGAGCACGCTCATGAACTGTTAGCGCCGGAACCTCGCAACGGCTGCGGAGCGCATTTGGGCCTAAGATGAGGTTTGAGTCTGCGTAATCTGCGTGTATATATATATATCAGTATATCAGGGTTTCCGCTAGGATTTTTTCTCGCCGGTCAAATGTCCGGACAGAATTTATTTTACCGGACAAATGTGAAACTTACCGGTCATATTTCAATAATAATAATAAGAATTGTGTAGCAGAGTTTCTGTTAGCAGGTAATTACCGGACTATGACCGGATATGCTGATGTTTAAAACTCAGTTAATGGGCTCATTTTTATATTGCTTCAGTTTATAATCGTAACAGATCGAAAAATTCAGATTCATTTTTCAGTAAATGATTCCACAAACATA